>NC_083775.1:39475496-39482996 GCF_963514075.1 Conger conger
GAAGACTGAGGTCCATACATGCAAACCCAAGGATATCAATGATATCATAAATCCCACAAACTGTGTTCTCATGGTTGAACAGTATAGTGGAGTGGTTGGTTAGGCAGAATAGTAGAATGTGTAATGTATTGCTTACTGGGGCAGAATAGGGAATGTGTAATGGATTGCTTGGTTGGGCAGAATAGTGGCCTGTGTAATGGCTTGGTTGGTTGGGCAGTTTAGTGGAATGTGCTATGGATTGGTTGTTTGGGCAGTATAGTGGAATTTGTAATGGCTTTGTTGGTTGGTCAATATAGTGGAATGTGTAATGGATTGCCTGGTTGGGCAGTATAGTGGAATGTGCAATGGATTGGTTAGTTGGGCAGTATAGTGCAATGTGCAGTGGCTTTGTTGGTTGGGCAGTATTGTAGAATGTGCAATGCATTTGTTGGTTGGGCAATACCGTGTTATGTGCAATGGATTAGTTGGTTGGGCAGTATAGGTGACTGTGTAATGGCTTGGTTGGTTTGGCAGTCTAGCGGAATGTGTAATGGCGTGGTCAATTGGAAAGTATAGTGGAATGAGGAATGGCTTGGTTAGTTGAGAAGTTTAGTGGAATGTCCAAAGGATTGGTTTGGTTGGCAGTATAGTGGAATGTCCAACGGGTTGGTTGGTTGGGCTGTTTAGTGGAATATGTAGTTGCTTGCTTGGTTGGGTAGTAGAGTGGAATATGTATCGGATTGATTTTTTGGGCAGAATAGTAGAATGTGTAAGGGATTGGTTGGTTGGGCAGTTTAGTGGAATGTGTAGCAGATTGGTTGGTTGAGCAGATTAGAGGAATGTATAATGGATTGCTTTGTTAGGCAGAATTGTGGAATTTGCACTGGGTTGGTTGGTTGGGCAGTATTGTGGAATTTGTAATGGCTTGGTTGGTTGGGCAGCTCAGTGGCATGTGTAATGGCTTGGTTGGGCAGTGTCGTGGAATGTGTAATGGCTTGGTTGGTTGGGCAGTGTAGTGGAATGTGTAATGACTTTGTTGGTTGGGCAGTGGAATGTGTAATGGCTTGGTTGGTTGGGCAGTGTAGTGGAATGTGTAATGACTTGGTTGGTTGGGCAGTGGAATGGAGAATGGCTTGGTTGGTTGGGCAGCTCAGTGGCATGTGTAATGGCTTGGTTGGGCAGTGTCGTGGAATGTGTAATGGCTTGGTTGGTTGGGCAGTATAGTGGAATGTGTAATGGCTTGGTTGGTTGGGCAGTGTAGAGGCATGTGTAATGGCTTAGTTGTTTGGGCAGTGTAGTGGCATGTATAATGGCTTGGTTGGTTGGGCAATGCAGTGGCATGTGTAATGGCTTGGTTGGTTGGGCAGTATTGTGGAATGTGTAATGGCTTTGTTGGTTGGGCAGTGTAGTGGCATGTGTAATGGCTTGGTTGGTTGGGCAGTGGAGTGGAATGTGTAATGGCTTGGTTGGTTGGGCAGTGTAGTGGAATGTGTAATGGCTTGGTTAGTTGGGCAGTGTAGTGGTATGTGTAATGGCTTGGTTGGCTGGGCAGTGTAGTGGCATGTGTAATGGCTTGGTTGGTTGGGCAGTGTAGTGGCATGTGTAATGGCTTGGTTGGGCAGTATAGTGGAATGTGTAATGGCTTGGTTGGTTGGGCAGTGTAGAGGCATGTGTAATGGCGTAGTTGTTTGGGCAGTGTAGTGGCATGTATAATGGCTTGGTTGGTTGGGCAATGCAGTGGCATGTGTAATGGCTTGGTTGGTTGGGCAGTATTGTGGAATGTGTAATGGCTTTGTTGGTTGGGCAGTGTAGTGCCATGTGTAATGGCTTGGTTGGTTGGGCAGTGTAGCGGAATGTGTAATGGCTTGGTTAGTTGGGCAGTGTAGTGGCATGTGTAATGGCTTGGTTGGTTGAGCAGGGTAGTGGAATGTGTAATGGCTTGGTTGGTTGGGCAGTGTAGTGGCAAGTGAAATGGCTTGGTTGGTTGGGCAGTGAAGTTGAATGTCTCATGGCTTTGTTGGGCAGTGTAGTGTAATGTCTAATGGCTTGGTTGGTTGGGCAGTATTGTGGAATGTGTAATGGCTTGGTTAGTTGGGCAGTGTAATGGCATGTATAATGGCTTTGTTGGGCATTGTAGTGGAATGTGCAATGGCTTGGTTGGTTGGGCAGTGTAGTGGAATGTATAATGGCTTTGTTGGGCAGTGTAGTGGAATGTCTAATGGCTTGGTTGGTTGGGCAGTGTAGTGGCATGTGTAATGGCTTGGTTGGTTGGGCAGTGTAGTGGCATGTGTAATGGCTTGGTTGGTTGGGCAGTGTAGTGGAATGTCTCATGGCTTAGTTGGTTGGGCAGTGTAGTGGCATGTGTAATGGCTTGGTTGGTTGGGCAGTGTTGTGGAATGTGTAATGGCTTGGTTGGTTGGGCAGTGTAGTGGCATGTATAATGGCTTTATTGGGCAGTGTAGTGGCATGTGTAATGGCTTGGTTGGTTGGGCAGTGTAGTGGCATGTGTAATAGCTTGGTTGGTTGGACATTGTAGTGGCATGTGTAATGGCTCGGTTGGTTGGGCAGTATTGTGGAATGTGTAATAGCTTGGTTGGTTGGGCAGTGTAGTGGCATGTGTAATGGCTTGGATGGTTTGGCAGTGTAGTGGCATCGGTAATGGCTTGGTTGGTTGGGCAGTGTAGTGGCATGTGTAATGGCATGGTTGATTGGGCAGTGCAGTGGCATGTGCAATGGTTTGGTTGGTTGGGCAGTGTAGTGGAATTTTTAATGGCTTGGTTGGTTGGGCAGTGGAATGGGGAATGGCTTGGTTGGTTGGGCAGTGTAGTGGCATGTGTAATGGCTTGGTTGGTTGGGCAGTGCAGTGGCATGTGTAACGGCTGGGCTGGGCAGTGTAGTGGAATGTGTAATGGCTTGGTTGGTTGGGCAGTATTGTGGAATGTGTAATGGCTTGGTTGGTTGGGCAGTGTAGTGGCATGTGTAATGGCTTGGTTGGTTGGGCAGTGTAGTGGAATGTGTAATGGCTTGTTTGGTTGGGCAGTGCAGTGGCATGTGTAATGGCTTGGTTGGTTGGGCAGTGTAGTGGAATGTGTAATGGCTTGGTTTGTTGGGCGGTGTAGTGGCATGTGTAATGGCTTGTTTGGGCAGTGTAGTGAAATGTGTAATGGCTTGTTTGGTTGGGCAGTGCAGTGGCATGTGTAATGGCTTGGTTGGTTGGGCAGTGTAGTGGAATGTGTAATGGCTTGGTTGGTTGGGCAGTGTAGTGGAATGTGTAATGGCTTGGTTGGTTGGGCAATGTAGTGGCATGTGTCATGGCTTGGTTGGTTGGGCAGTGTAGTGGAATGTGTAATGGCTTGGTTGGTTGGGCAGTGTAGTGGAATGTGTAATGGCTTGGTTGGTTGGGCAATGTAGTGACATGTGTAATGGCTTGGTTGGTTGGGCAGTATAGTGGAATGTGTAATGGCTTGGTTGGTTGGGCAGTGTAGTGGAATGTGTAATGGCTTGGTTGGTTGGGCAGTGTAGTGGAATGTGTAATGGCTTGGTTGGTTGGGCAGTGTAGTGGAATGTGTAATGGCTTGGTTGGTTGGGCAGTGTAGTGGAATGTGTAATGGCTTGGTTGGTTGGGCTGTGTAGTGGCATGTGTAATGGCTTGGTTGGTTGGGCAGTGTAGTGGAATGTGTAATGGCTTGGTTGGTTGGGCAGTGTAGTGGAATGTGTAATGGCTTGGTTTGTTGGGCAGTGTAGTGGCATGTGTAATGGCTTGTTTGGGCAGTGTAGTGGAATGTGTAATGGCTTGTTTGGTTGGGCAGTGCAGTGGCATGTGTAATGGCTTGGTTGGTTGGGCAGTGTAGTGGAATGTGTAATGGCTTGGTTGGTTGGGCAGTGTAGTGGAATGTGTAATGGCTTGTTTGGTTGGGCAGTGTAGTGGCATGTGTAATGGCTTGGTTGGTTGGGCAGTGTAGTGGAATGTGTAATGGCTTGGTTGGTTGGGCACTGTAGTGGCATGTGTAATGGCTTGGTTAGTTGGGCTGTGTAGTGGCATGTGTAATGGCTTGGTTGGTTGGGCAGTGTAGTGGAATGTGTAATGGCTTGGTTTGTTGGGCAGTGTAGTGGCATGTGTAATGGCTTGTTTGGGCAGTGTAGTGGAATGTGTAATGGCTTGTTTGGTTGGGCAGTGCAGTGGCATGTGTAATGGCTTGGTTGGTTGGGCAGTGTAGTGGAATGTGTAATGGCTTGGTTGGTTGGGCACTGTAGTGGCATGTGTAATGGCTTGGTTGGTTGGGCAGTGTAGTGGAATGTGTAATGGCTTGGTTGGTTGGGCAGTGGAGTGGCATGTGTAATGGCTTGGTTGGTTGGGCACTGTAGTGGCATGTGTAATGGCTTGGTTGGTTGGGCAATGTAGTGACATGTGTAATGGCTTGGTTGGTTGGGCAGTGTAGTGGAATGTGTAATGGCTTGGTTGGTTGGGCACTGTAGCGGCATGTGTAATGGCTTGTTTGGTTGGGCAATGTAGTGGCATGTGTAATGGAGGGGAATTGAGAGGCTGTGTGTTCGAGTCCTGGGCTATGCTTCTATTGCCCAGATGAAAGTATCTGATAGACACATAAACGTTAATGTGCGTTTGCAGCTGTGCCATAATGAGGGAGAATGAAGGGGACTGAAAGCAGAGAGGAAGAAAGATATGACATGAATATTGTGGCTGTACTTTGAGAAATGGTCAGAGAGGGGTACAGGTGGAGGAGGGTGGAAAGAGGGGAACGGAGGGAGAGGGAGAGGGAGCGGTGCAGTACAGTGAGGGAGAAGCCGAGCGCAGGTCAGATTACACTGACTCTGAGAGAGAGAGAGCCTTTAAATAGAGCTCCTGTCTGCCCCAGCCCACACACTCAGCTATTTTGGCAATGTGTTTTGGGAGGGGAGGTGTACAGGGTTGGGGCTACTCGAGGGTTGAGTGTCAAGGCTGAAATGGTTAGGGTCAATACATTCCAATGAAAGTGTGTATGTGCGTGTGTGTGTGTGTGTGTGCATGTGTGTGTGCACTGTTTGTCCCATGTCAGGCCATCGTGGTCACTTGTGACCAGGTTATTGCTATCAGTAAGTCAGTGTGTAAAGGCAGTGGCCTCTGATTTGGGTCAGTATAAGGAGGGAGGCCCGTATTTTTATACAGTGACTCCCTGCCAAATCAATGGGCAACTGTCACTGGAAAAGACAAACCGCCCATTTAAATTCTGGTCACAAACCTGTGCCAACGACCAGAGTCCACACTCCACCAGATCTTGAGTCAGCAGATGTGTGTGCACAAGTGCTTGAGTGTGTGTGTGTGTGTGTGTGTGTGCATCTGTGTGTATTTGTGTATCTGTATGTGAGTCCATCTGTGTGTACATGTCTGCATGTAGGTGTGCATATGTGTGTATGTGTTTGTGTATGTGTGTGTGTGTGTGTGTGTGTGTGTGCGCGCATGCATACATATGTGTGCATGTGCAAGAGAACACCTGTATGTGTGTGTTTGAGGGTGTGTGTGAGAGAGTGTGTGTGTGTATTTGTGTAAGAGTGTTTATGTGAGAGTATGTATTTGTGTCTGTGTGTGAGTTTATGTCTGTATTGGTGCATGTGAGGGCAGGTGAATGTGTGTTGATCCGTGTGTGTGTGTGTGTGTGTGAATGTATGTCAGTCTGTGTGTGTTTGTTTGTGTGTGTGTTTGTGAATGTGTTTTGGTCTGTGTGTGTGTGTGCGTGTGTGTGAATGTGTGTCGATCTGTGTGTTTGTGTGTGTGTGTGTGTCGGTCTGTGTGTATGTTTGTGAATGTGTGTTGGTCTGTGTGTTTGTATGTGAATGTGTGTTGGTCTGTGTGTATGCGAATGTGTGTCGGTCTGTTTGTGTGTGTGTGTGTGTGTGTATGTGAATGTGCGTCAGTCTGTGTGTGTGTGTATGTGAATGTGTCGGTCTGTGTGTGTGTGTGTGTTTATGTGAATGTGTGTCGGTCTGTGTGTGTGTGTATATGTGAATGTGTGTCGGTCTGTGTGTGTGTGTGTGTGTGTGTGTATGTGTATGTGACTGTGTGTTGGTCTGTGTGTGTGTGTGTATGTAAGTGAATGTGTGTCGGTCTGTGTGTGTGTGTATGTGAATGTGTGTCAGTCTGTGTGTGTGTGTGTATGTGAATGTGTCGGTCTGTGTGTGTGTGTGTGTATGTGAATGTGTGTCGGTCTGTGTGTGTGTGTGTGTTTATGTGAATGTGTGTCGGTCTGTGTGTGTGTGTATATGTGAATGTGTGTCGGTCTGTGTGTGTGTGTGTATGTGTATGTGACTGTGTGTTGGTCTGTGTGTGTGTGTGTGTATGTAAGTGAATGTGTGTCGGTCTGTGTGTGTGTGTATGTGAATGTGTGTCAGTCTGTGTGTGTGTGTGTATGTGAATGTGTCGGTCTGTGTGTGTGTGTGTATGTGAATGTGTGTCGGTCTGTGTGTGTGTGTGTGTTTATGTGAATGTGTGTCGGTCTGTGTGTGTGTGTATATGTGAATGTGTGTCGGTCTGTGTGTGTGTGTGTGTGTGTATGTAAATGTGTGTCAGTCTGTGTGTGTGTGTGTGTGTTTATGTGAATGTGTGTCGGTCTGTGTGTGTGTATATGTGAATGTGTGTCGGTCTGTGTGTGTGTGTATGTGAATGTGTGTCGGTCTGTATGTGTGTGTGTGTGTGTTTATGTGAATGTGTGTTGGTCTGTGTGTGTGTGTATATGTGAATGTGTGTCGGTCTGTGTGTGTGTGTGTGTATGTGAATGTGTGTCGATCTGTGTGTGTGTGTGTGTGTATGTTAATGCGTGTCAATATGTGTGTGTGTCTGTGAATGTGTGTCGATCTGTGTGTGTGTGTGTGTATGTGAATGTGTGTTGGTCTGTGTGTGTGTGTGTGTGTGTGAATGTGAATGTGTGTCGATCTGTGTGTGTGTGTGTGTATGTATGTGAATGTGTGTCCATCTGTGTGTGTGTGTATGTAAGTGAATGTGTGTCGATCTGTGTATGTGTGTGAATGTGTGTCGATCTGTGTGTGTGTGTATGTAAGTGAATGTGTGTCGATCTGTGTGTGTGTGTGTGTGTGTGTGTGAATGTGTGTCGATCTGTGTGTGTGTGTGTGTGTGTAAGTGAATGTGTGTCGATCTGTGTGTGTGTGTATGTGTGTGAATGTGTGTCGATCTGTGTGTGTGTATGTAAGTGAATGTGTGTGGATCTGTGTGTGTGTGTGTGTGTGTGTGTGTGGATCTGTGTGTGTCTGTGTGTGTGTGTGTGTGTCAGTGAATGTGTGTCGATCTGTGTGTGTGTGTGTGTGTGTGAATGTGTGTCGATCTGTGCGTGTGTGTGAATGTGTGTCGATCTGTGTGTGTGTATGTAAGTGAATGTGTGTCGATCTGTGTGTGTGTGTGTGTGTGAATGTGTGTCGATCTGTGCGTGTGTGTGAATGTGTGTCGATCTGTGTGTGTGTGTGTAAGTGAATGTGTTTCGGTCTGTGTGTGTGTGTGTGTGTGTGTGTGTGTGT
>NC_083775.1:39487996-39682996 GCF_963514075.1 Conger conger
GGCTCCATAGGGCTCCATATGGCTCCATAGGGCTCCATAGGGCACCATAGGACTCCATAGGGCACCATATGGCTCCATAGGACTCCATAGGGCACCATATGGCTCCATAGGGCTCCATAGGGATCCATAGGGCACCATAGGGCACCATAGGACTCCATAGGGCACCATATGGCTCCATAGGGCTTCATAGGCACCATATGGCTCCGTAGGGCACCATAGGGCTCCATAGGGCTCCATCGGGCTCCATAGGGCACCGTAGGGCTCCATAGGGCACCATAGGACTCCATAGGGCACCATATGGCTCCATAGGGCTCCATAGGGCACCATATGGCTCCATAGGGCACCATAGGGCTCCATAGGGCACCATATAGCTCCATAGGTCACCGTAGGGCTCCATAGGGCTCCATAGGACACCATATGGCTCCATAGGGCTCCATATGGCTCCATAGGGCACCGTAGGGCTCCATAGGGCACCATATGGCTCCATTGGGCACCGTAGGGATCCATAGGGCACCATATGGCTCCGTAGGGCACCATATGGCTCGATAGGGCACCATAGGACTCCATAGGACACCATATGGCTCCATAGGGCTTCATAGGGCACCACATGGCTCCATAGGGCACCATATGGCTCCATAGGGCACCCTAGGGCTCCATAGGGCACCATATGGCTCCATAGGGCACCATAGGGCTCCATAGGGCTCCATATGGCTCCATAGGGCACTGTAGCACTCCATAGGGCACCACATGGCTCCATAGGGCACCATATGGCTCCATAGGGCACCCTAGGGCTCCATAGGGCACCATATGGCTCCATAGGGCACTGTAGTGCTCCATAGGGCACCATATGGCTCCGTAGGGCACCATATGGCTCGATAGGGCACCATAGGACTCCATAGGACACCATATGGCTCCATAGGGCTTCATAGGGCACCACATGGCTCCATAGGGCACCATATGGCTCCATAGGGCACCCTAGGGCTCCATAGGGCACCACATGGCTCCATAGGGCTCCATATGGCTCCATAGGGCACTGTAGCGCTCCATAGGGCACCACATGGCTCCATAGGGCACCATATGGCTCCGTAGGGCACCATATGGCTCCATAGGGCACCATATGGCTCCATAGGGCTCCATAGGGCACCATAGGGCACCATATGGCTCCATAGGGCACCATATGGCTCCATAGGGATCCATAGGGCTCCATAGGGCACCATAGGGCTCCATAGGGCTCCATGGGCACCAGAGGGTTCCATAGGGCACCGTAGGGCTCCATGGGAGGGTTTGGTCGTTTCAGGGTTTGTGTTTCATCGTTCTCTAGTGACACCTGCTGATCTATCCTGCTTACAAAAGGTCTTCCTCTGACTCCACACTACACTACGCACCACATCTAATTTAACACTGAACATTTTGCGGGGTGTAAATGTAGATGTTATCTGCAGAGCTTTAACCTCAACACCCGAAATGTCTTGGAGCTCCACGGAATGAATCACATTCTCCAGCATTGTTCAGCAGTGACATCAGAACAGTATAATCAGCCTGAAGAAGACCTGTCAATTCAAGCATTTATCTAACTTTAGCATATTTACCATGTAGCCAGTTTTATGTGGGATGTGAATGATGTGTTAGCTGCCAAGTTTGAAAATTAATTTGACTTCTTTCCTTGCTTTCCAGGGGTGTAATTTCTGCTACGTGTGCCCTGTAGTATGTGATACCGTCTGCAAACCAGGTAAGGGAAGAAATGTAATATAACAGGTAGGGGACTGGACTTGTAGCCCATGGCTGCAGGTTTTAATCATTGCTTCAGAATAAAACATATAAAAAACTGTTCATATTCCACACTTATATTTCCTCAAAAAAGAATGGGAAAATATGAAAATATGCAGCTTTAGATTTTAGTGTAGTAAAAAAAGTGCAATACATGTACACGTCTATGAAAAAACTTAACACTTGATGGAATGATGTTGTTATTTCAGGTGGCTATGTTGATGAAATTTCTGGATCAATCTACAAGTAAGGATGCAATGCTATTGCAGGCTACATCTTATTTTACATTTACATATATTTGCATGAAATATATAATGTAGTTATTTCAGAAAGAATATGTATGCAATTTATGAATCTATTTTTCAATGAAAAATGTTGCCTTAGTGCAAGGATGAAGCCCGCAGTATTGAACATAATCTTGACTGTGTGTTCATGCTGAATGGGGCTTAGAGCACTGTGAGGTGATGTGTAATCAGCTGTGGAGTCTCCCAGAGGACCAGAGGAGGAGGGTTTCAGTCGCTAGGGTGAACGCTGGCTCATTGCACAACAGCGCCCCCTCTGGTCAGCTGGATTTTTGTGGTGTGGTTCTCCAGCATTGACGCTGTACAGCTCAGTGTGAACAGATATTAGCTCTATACAATTTGGAGGACAATATTGTTACTCCGCCCTCCTCAAAATGGAGGATGGCTGTTACAAATGAAGGCTTACAAACACAATGAGGAATTGCAGGAAATTTGGGGGAAAGCTGTTATAAGGCATTTTAATTAATTTAATTCATGTAACACCAACCTGTTAACCCTTCTCCCTTATTTGCCTCTGTAGGACAATAGCTAGTGTCTTTGGGCGTGGACACTAAACCCCTGTCGCCACCGTGTGGCTGAGGAAGGAGCTGCAACCAATGGGATTTTCTTATTTCTTTGATTATTATTTTGATTTTCAAGACGTTATTTTTCTGTTGCTTTTTAGATTTGAAAAAATCACACAAATGCACACCGGTGAACACATTAAAGAATAAATTTTAAAGACTTAAAATTAATTATTTATTTATTGTTTAAGGAAAGGTTCTGAGGAGAGTCCCAAGAAACAGGAATTCTTTATAAATATAATAAATCTGTTGCTCTGACAGAAGGGATATATGGCAATAAAATATTAGGGACATTTTAACAGTTTGTGCAGTAGCATTTCATTTTACTGTCTTCAGGCTTTCTTTCTTTCTTTTATAAGGTTCCCTGGAAAATGCTTAAATAAAAAAATAAACAGTATATATATATATATATATATATATATATATATATATATATATATGCAAGAAAAATAAGTGCTGATCATAAGTTGTGAGCATAATGAAGTTGCTCAATAACATAACAGAGGCTACTGGGCTGCTTATCCTGTTAAGGCACTGTTCTAGTGCATGGATGTTTTCAAATCCAGACCATTCCAGTGTGGCCTGCAGCCCAACAGAGTAGGCACAAAATGGCCTCCAGAGCGACCCAGTGGTGTGAGCCTTCTATGGTGATGTCACAATGATCTCCAGGGACCCTTTTCTGGCTGCTCGGGTGTCTGCCATTCTGCCTGTTTAGTCTTCCTCTGACTCAGATCTGTGAGAGCCTGACAAACACGCTGCTGCTTGATAAGAAGCGGCATCAGCTGCTTCGAGGGAGAGCGCTGGCTCTCTAGCATGCATGAGGGTGTTGCAGGAATGAGGGCAGGAATGAGGGCAGAAATGTAAATGACTGGCCATTCCAAATTGGGGAGAGTATATAAATTATGTTGTTAATGATATATTAGACAAATGTAATTTACACACAATTTATTTTACTTTAAAATGAATTATAATTATAAAGTGATGATCTGGCACCCAATGGCCATATAAAACGACAGATTTAAAGAAATTTTCTGTTGCTAGAAAGACAGCCAATATATAAAAGGAATGCCACACAAATGAGAAGAATGATTGCAGTGACTGTACCAGAGGTAGAGAAGACATGGCCTATGAAGGTGATATTTAGCACCGTGTAGCACTTTTTAAAAAATAATATGAAAGTGTCCTGCCTGCAGCGCAGTGGCGACAGTGTCAGAGCGCACAGATCTCCCCAGGAGGGCCCGGCAGCCCTGTTCTCTGGGGAGGGAGGTGGCCCGCTGTGCTGAGAGCCTCCTCCTCTCGCTGGTCAAAGAGAGCCTGCTGTACCCTGGAGTCCACCCAGGCTCCTGCAAAGGGAGTGGGACAGATTTAGGGGTGAGGCCCCAGGGGGGGCGGGGGGGGGGGGGGCAGTGGCTGGGGGAAAGGCAGCCTGACCTGATCCCACCCTTCCATAAATGGGTGAGGTATCAGATGTGCCTGGAAGGCTTGTGCCCTACATTGCTTGAGGTGGCGATGGTCAGGAAGTCTTCTTCCTGGTGGTGCACAGTATGAAAGAGGTGTCAGCCTCTGGGCACCTGACGACTTTAAAAATGCACCCCCGTCGCCCTCTTTACTCCACTACCACCTTGTCTCCTATCCAGGAGTGTGGGGCGAGTAGAGGAATGGAGGATGCTTTTTTTGGGACGCACCTGCCAGGCTTGATGAGCCTGTGGCTGAAGACCATTCAACCATAGTCCCACTTAGCTAGCTGCCCTTACACAGGTAGCCTAACCCTGTGTACTTCCACATCTGGGGAACAGGTGAATTATCGAGCAGGTGTGTGAGTCAAAACAAAGGGTGGTTCACACACAAAGCATATCCCCAGCCATGCTGGCAATATAGTGACCTGTAGGGAAACTGCATACATGCAACAATGAATATCTGCTCGTGTCCAACACAAAGTGCATCACAGCAACGCACTGCATATATTTCAATCTATTTTAGGATGTTTGGTTACATCAAATTCATTTACAGTTTTGTTTCATGAAGTTATTATTGAAGAAATGTTGCAATTATAAACACCAAGTAGCATTGAGAGTCAAATATATTTTGAGGTATGAGTTTTTGGGGAAATGTCAATTTGTTTCCCATTTATTCATTCATTCATTCATTCATTCATTTATTCATTATCCTAACCCGCTTATCCTGAACAGGGTCGCAGGGGGGCTGGAGCCTATCCCAGCATACCTTGGGGCGAAAGGCAGGAATACACCCTGGACAGGTCACCAGTCCATCGCAGGGCATGCTTCCCATTCCAAAAAATGCAATTTACAAATCATACAAACTGTGTGATTTATAACAATGTACTTATTAGCTGTAAAAATCCATTCAACACAATTTATTTCTGTAACATTATGAAGCGGTCATGGCCAATCTGTGCCACCATGCTAACAGGGAGGTGCTGGCTGGTCAAGAACACCTCAAGTTCCTGCCACTCCAGAGGGTGATGACATGAAATGCAAATGGTTGGACCAACTAGACCTCCGTCAGTTTGGCTGCACCACTTGTGGTATGAGCCCTGTGGTCAATCAAAGGCAGATTTCTGAATGAAAGACTTTCTTTGTTCTGAATAAAAATCAGGCGGATGCATTTTTGCACTGGGATGAAAGAATTTCAACAAGAGGCCATAATCTCTTCTGTTTTCCACCTCATCAAGAAAAGGCTGGAAAAGTATGACAGGTACAAAGGGATTAGCAAGATGTACACAAGCAACTCAATTCAAACAAAAAAGAAAGGGCGCAAAGCACACACTAACAGTGAGATACCACAGATTATCACTGGAGCATTACAGTGTGGCATCTCCCTCTACTATTTTACATGACATCCAAAATGGATTGGTATAAACCAAAGAACACCAATAAAATGTATCCAAGCCAGGCACCCGTTTACTGAATGTGAATCATGCTGACTTTGTTTTCCCACCTGTAGGATGTCAGAAGTGGTATGGTATGAGGTGAGTTTGGGTTAAAATGTCTGATAGAGGCACGGTTGCTGGATTGCTCCAGTCCAGAGCTTCATCACAGCAAATACAGGACTGGTGCTTGCTGCAGCTTGCTGAAACCACACCCAGACTCATTTCAGGCGCCATAACCCTGCTGTAAAATCCAGCTCTGCCAGCTTGAGAATTGAGCTGGTCTAGCTGCATATGAGCTGGATGGCCAAGCTAATCATAAAGCTGGTCTAGCTGGGTATCAGCTGGTCAACCAGCATGGCCAAGCTGGTCATAAAGCTGGTCTAGCTGGGTATGAGCTGGTCATAAAGCTGGTCTAACTGGGTATGAGCTGGTCAACCAGCATGGCCAAGCTGATCATAAAGCTGGTCTAGCTGGGTATGATCTTGTCAACCAGCATGGCCAAGCTGGTCATAAAGCTGGTCTAGCTGGGTATCAGCTGGTCAACCAGCTAGTGCTGGTAGCTTGTCTGAGCTGGTAGCTGGTTCAAAACATAGCTTGAGCTGGTCAAACCATGTCAATCTGGGAGCTGGTCTGAACTGGTTAACCAGCTGCTGGCTGTTTCAAAACCTTTTTTTTTTCAGCAGGAAAGACAGGCAGTCTCATTAACTGAATTGAAACAAATAGGTGGTGGGTCCTTCAGGACCCAATACATTGTGACTCATAGCATTACAATACAAACAACAACACAACCGCCCATAGCTGCAGACTGCTTTCAGGACTATGTTATGGTTCTTCTTGTTGTACTAGCACCATGTTATTTCTTAGCCAGCAGCCAGATATTACCCTTGGCTTCTGAAAAACCTAGAGCCAGCCATCCAAATGCCACCCCAATATGTAGCTACCAGTCCGTTGGCAGGCAGACATTTGACAAATCAATGGATTATTTTAAGGTGATGTTTTACCAAAATGCCACAGACTGCAGCACAGAGAACTGAATACAATATAAAGTTTGTTTTGTAGGCTTTTATCACTTCAGAATGATGTTAGCAAATAAACGTCAAACTTTTCTCAAGTGACCTTGCTAGATAACAAGCTTGTCATTAACATATGTAAGACTAAGTAAGCATGTTTCTCGTCTGGAGTCTGGAACATATGAATTAAGAACAAAGTCACCAGAATATAATTTAAAGTCGTCGCTATTGAGACAGTTGCGAAGGAAGCCAGGAACGAATGAAGCTAGTTTTCTGCATGTGCTTGATTTAATGACATTCTAACATTATAAACAAACACTTTTTGCATTTTAGTGTTTGATTACTTGGTAAAGGTAGAAAAAAGACTCGAACTCAAAATCAATAGCCATTAGAGACTGGTGGCCGACTAAAGACACCTACCCCCACCTCTTCCCACTTTCAATCTGAGCTCCATGAAGTTGGCAAATGTTGCTGGCTACAATTGAAGACTTCCGGTTCGCATTTATCAAAATAAAAGTTTGGTGAATAAAATTATTTATGAACTGTAATTTTGTCAATTTTCATTGTTAAATTAACACAGTTGGATATAATTGTGATGTATTTGCAGAGAATATAAAATTGTACACAAATTTCTATAAAAACGGTTTGCCACCAGTTGTTGCTGTCAGGTGTGGTATGGGCATGCATTCCCATAGACTGTCAATTGCCAACCACCTCATTTGCATAGCTGATTACTCAAAAACTATTAATTGTTACCAAATGAAATGGGGTATAGATTTACTCTATACACCCATATCTTTGATATTCTACAGTAGTTTCTCTGAAATCATTTTCCCAGAAATTGTTGCTGCGTTTCCAGTGTGGGGTGGTCATACATTGCTATTGACTGTCAGTTAGCACCCAACTCATTTGCATAGCCCATAACTCATGATTTCACAGAAAGGACTATAGAATATTAAAGATATGGGTCTATAGAGTAAATGTATAACCCCTTTAATTTGGTAACAATTCATAGTTTTTGAGTTATGGGCTATGCAAATGAGCTGGTTGGCAACTGACAGTCAATAGCAATGCTTGGCCACCCCACACTGGAAACACAGCAACAATTGCTGGGAACATGATTTCACAGCAAATACTGTAGAATATTAAAGATATGGGTCTATAGGGTAAATGTATAACCACTTTCATTTGGTAACAATTCATAGTTTTTGAGTTATGGGCTATACAAATGAGCTGCTCGTGAATTGACAGTCAATGGCATTGCATGTCCTTACCACACTGTAAATACAGCAACAATTGATGGGAACATGATTTTAGATAATAAATGTATAATTTTATAGATATTTAACATAGATTTAATGTATGCCCCTTCATATTTGGCAACATTTTTTAAACAGTCAGCAGGTATGCAAATGAGCTGTTATTGAACCGACAGTGTTAAGCAATTTATGCTTGGCCTACATTATAGTAACTAGTCAAATAGCAAGCTAGTTGCTTGCTGGCTTTTATAAGTTGTATCAGCAATTAATTTAAACAATGATAATTATATGAGGAAGCGCAGAAAACGCGGTAACTATGTTCTCATTATTTAACGTTACTCAGCAGCTCTTATTTTGACGGAAAATCACAGGAAGTTCAGACCGGAACTTCTGTACAGGAAGTCTAATGGTTGCCAGCTTCACGGAACGTTCAATCTGGCGACAAACTGACCCGGATATAGAAGTACAAACGGAAGTCTGTGTGTTTTGGAAGCAATCAGGTAACATGCTGGAGCTTAATCGTTGTCTTATAATTGTTTCGAACATTTTGTTGTGGTATATGTTAAACTGTATGGTGAATTATTCTAAAGATAGCGTTAGCTAGCTAATTTACGAAGTTAAAGTCCCAGTGAGTGTTTTACTGGCTCCGTTTGTGTGTTTATTAGTTCCGTATTTTCTCAATTCTCCCGAAGAGACGATAGAAAATGACAAGACATGGGAAAAACTGCACGGCTGGTGCCGTGTACACATATCATGAGAAAAAGAAAGATACAGGTGAGTTTAGCCGTCGAACAAGCATCACCTGGCGCGTATTCATCCTACACTCAGCTAGGTAAACTAGTTACATTTGCATTGTCCCTGGAATTTATTCGCGTTGCCTATTGTGGAAATGTATTCGTTTGGTGCAGTTTATTCGTTTGTTGACTTATGTAATTCCACATTTTGGCGTGGTGTTTAACAACCCAACCAGTTCGTTTTCACATGATGCGAGTGTACCTAGCTAATGTTTTGAGTTCTCATCTTCCTCTTCCTCTTCGTATAGCGGCCTCGGGATACGGCACACAGAGTGTGCGTTTGGGGAAGGACGCGATAAAGGACTTCGACTGCTGCTGTCTGTCTCTACAGCCCTGCAGGGATCCTGTCGTAACGTCAGTCACCTTTGACGCAGGAACGCGATTATGCACACACATCTGTCGTGTCGTGCGGTCTAGATTAGTATTATCCGAACGCACTGAAGTACATGACCAATATGCACAGACCATTATCAATCCAGTACTTTTCGGAGTAAGATTATGCACTAGTCTGACAGGACACCTGTGTAATTGACACTAGTGTAATAGAACCCAGAAAGTTTTGGGTCGTGCTTGATCCAGCACCAATTATACTCCTCCCCTTGAATAACATTCCCACACGCATACTTGGTGTGCATGCATCAGCAATTCATGGTAAATGGTTGGCATTTATATAGCGCCTTTAACCACAGTGCTGTACAATTGATGCTTCTCATTCACCCATTTGCACACGCACACACACGCACACACACACCAACGGCGATTGGCTGCTATGCAAGGCACCAACCAGCTCGTCAGGACTAATTGAGGGTTATGTTGTCTTGCTCAGGAAAACCTGCCCCACAATTCAGAACCGTAGACAAATCACAGGGATAAGCACAAGCCAGTCCTCCTAACAGATGGCAGCAATGTTACTAACAGATAGGAGACATCACCACAATATTACATTACTCTTCCTGACTAACAATGGCTTAATGGTAAAAAGCAAAAATGCTGCTCACTCATTTAAGAGGAAATCCAGCGCAACCTGCGGTCCACAAAATCATCCATCAAGCTTTACAGGTCCACGTTCCTGGCTCTGTCACTTTCAGTTTTGCGTCTGGATAATCCACTCCGTCTCTCTTGTCCCATTCTGCTCCTTAAGCAGTTCTTGATAAGTGTTTAGTTTTGAGAATGAGCTTTGGCTGTAGCGGCAGTCACTCGTATGGTGAAATTGAGAATCAACGCAGTGCACACTTCGCCAAAGGCAGTTGCTCGTTAAAAAACGGAATCTACCTTTTCGTTGCCTTTTCCAGTTCTGCCTTTTTACTTTTTTTTTGTGTCACTTGATTATATTGAAGTCGTGTGGTCTGTTCTGTTCTGTTTATGTTTTGTGTGGCCAGTGTGGATGGCTACTTGTATGAAAAAGAGGCCATTCTGGAGTACATCCTTCACCAGAAAGTGGAAATCGCCAGAAAAATGAAGGTTTGTCCGGCGCGGCCAGCTGCTCTCTCCTGCTCTGTCTGTGGAAACATGCGTTATTCGTTATTATACGCACTCCCTCTTTCTGCTCTCTCCTGCTCTGTCTGTGGAAACGTGTTATTCGTTATTATACGCACTCCCTCTTTCTGCTCTCTCCTGCTCTGTCTGTGGAAACATGCGTTATTCGTTATTATACACACTCCCTCTCGCATACTCATACTATTAATACTCCCTCACTTGCTCTCTCTCTCTGCCCCCGCCCTCAATTCAATTCAAAATAATGTTGCCAAAGCACAACAGAACATTGAACATACACCATTGAACACATGAATATACAGTATTTCTGGACATAGTCTATAGACAAGCGTGTATTAAGCCTACTCAGATAGGCTCACTCTGTTTGTGGCAAGCTGTGATGTAATTTGCTGCTATTCTGATGCATTTTTTTATGTTCTCCTAGCAAATGGGAGCTTTTGGTGGCCAATTAAACCGTCAAATACCTGGCATATTTTTGTGAACTTGGTAGAAATTGTTCCTTATGTTCTGGTAATTTCCACATGTTGGAAAGTGTAGCTCTGTCACCCCCATCTCTCTCTCTCTCTCTCTCTCTCTCTCTCTCTCTCTCTCTCTCTCTCTCTCTCTCTCTCTCTCTCTCTCTCTCTCTCTCTCTCTCTCTCTCTCTCTCTCTCTCTCTCTCTCTCTCTCTCTCTAATGCAAGAAGTTATATAAAAAAGAAAGAACAATTTTTCATAATAATCATAAAGAGTCACAACTGTTCTTCAGGCTGTGACCGACTGGTGGCTACATGTTGTACAGCCAACAATTTTTATTTTTTTAAACAAACCTGTCTCTCTCACACACACACCTGTCTCTCTCTCTCACACACACCTGTCTCTCTCACACACACGTCTCACACACACCTCTCTCTCTCTCACACACACCTGTCTCTCTCACCACCTGTCTCTCTCTCACACACACCTGTCTCTCTCACACACCTCTCTCTCTCACACACACCTCTCTCTCACACTTGTCTCTCTCTCTCACACACACACCTCTCTCTCTCTCACACACACCTCTCTCACACACTTGTCTCTCTCTCTCACACACCTGTCTCCCTCCCTCCCAGGCTTATGAGAAGCAGAAACGGGCTCAGAAGAGCGACAGCCAGTTGGAGTCCAGCTCTGGGGAGAGAGAGAAGGTGGAGAAATTCAAGAAGAGGGAGAACAGCATTGTCTCCAAGCCCATCAACCCTTTCACCGCAGGTATGGGGGGATGAAGGGGTGCGGGGGAGTCGCTGGCCAAACCAGAGAGGGAGGGTCTCTCAGTGTGTCTATTTATCTCTGCCGTGTGTGTTCATTGTGAATTGGCCGTCTCCACAGCATTTCGAAATCGGTGAAGGTGAAGGTTGTGTCACCCTGTACTGGCACTAACGCTGCCACTCTCCCACAGAGTCGAGTTGACTTTGTATCCCAGCCAGTAGTGGGCTCTGAGGCAGGCCTTTTTGGAATGTAACCCATGGTCTCTTAACAGTCATGTGAACTTGGGTTAAGGTGGGTAATGGTGAATGTGGTGGTTTGAAATGGGAAAGGGTTTGGCAGCCATTTTGCGCCAGAATTCTCACTACACATCAGCTAGTCGATAAGGGGTCTTAACATGTCTGCTGTGCAGTAAGTGTGTAGTCGATAAGGGGTCTTAACATGTCTGCTGTGCAGTAAGTGTGTAGTCGATGAGGGGTCTTAACATGTCTGCTGTGCAGTAGGTGTCTGCAGTAATGCACAGTAACGTGTTGTCTGCAGCTACGGCCCGAGACTCTGAGGCGAAGGCCAGCTCCAGCTCCAGCTCCAGCTCCGGGGCCGGGGCCTGCCCTGCTGGGCCCAGCTCCAGCTCAGCGCTCCCCAGCTTCTGGATCCCCAGCCTGACCCCCGAGGCTAAGCCCACCATCCTGAAGAAGCCTGTGAGTCTCTCCTCTCTGTGTCTGTGAGTCTCTTTCTCCTCTCTGTGTCTGTGAGTCTCTCTCTCCTCTCTGTGTCTGTGAGTCTCTCTCTCTCCTCTCTGTGTCTGTGAGTCTCTCTCTCCTCCCTGTGTCTGTGAGTCTCTCTCTCCTCCCTGTGTCTGTGAGTCTCTCTCTCCTCCCTGTGTCTGTGAGTCTCTCTCCTCTCTGTGTCTGTGAGTCTCTCTCTCCTCCCTGTGTCTGTGAGTCTCTCTCTCTCCTCCCTGTGTCTGTGAGTCTCTCTCTCTCCTCCCTGTGTCTGTGAGTCTCTCTCTCCTCCCTGTGTCTGTGAGTCTCTCTCTCCTCCCTGTGTCTGTGAGTCTCTCTCTCCTCTCTGTGTCTGTGAGTCTCTCTCTCCTCCCTGTGTCTGTGAGTCTCTCTCTCCTCCCTGTGTCTGTGAGTCTCTCTCTCCTCCCTGTGTCTGTGAGTCTCTCTCTCCTCTCTGTGTCTGAGTCTCTCTCTCCTCCCTGTGTCTGTGAGTCTCTCTCTCCTCCCTGTGTCTGTGAGTCTCTCTCTCCTCCCTGTGTCTGTGAGTCTCTCTCTCCTCCCTGTGTCTGTGAGTCTCTCTCTCCTCCCTGTGTCTGTGAGTCTCTCTCTCCTCTCTGTGTCTGTGAGTCTCTCTCTCCTCTCTGTGTCTGTGAGTCTCTCTCTCCTCCCTGTGTCTGTGAGTCTCTCTCCTCCCTGTGTCTGTGAGTCTCTCTCTCCTCTCTGTGTCTGTGAGTCTCTCTCTCCTCTCTGTGTCTGTGAGTCTCTCTCTCCTCCCTGTGTCTGTGAGTCTCTCTCCCTCTCCTCTGTGTCTGTGAGTCTCTCTCCCTCTCCTCTCTGTGTCTGTGAGTCTCTCTCTCTCTCCTCTCTGTGTCTGTGAGTCTCTCTCTCTCTCCTCTCTGTGTCTGTGAGTCTCTCTCTCTCTCCTCTCTGTGTCTGTGAGTCTCTCTCTCTCTCCTCTCTGTGTCTGTGAGTCTCTCTCTCTCTCCTCTCTGTGTCTGTGAGTCTCTCTCTCTCTCCTCTCTGTGTCTGTGAGTCTCTCTCTCTCCTCTCTGTGTCTGTGAGTCTCTCTCTCTCCTCTCTGTGTCTGTGAGTCTCTCTCTCTCCTCTCTGTGTCTGTGAGTCTCTCTCTCTCCTCTCTGTGTCTGTGAGTCTCTCTCTCTCCTCTCTGTGTCTGTGAGTCTCTCTCTCCTCTCTGTGTCTGTGAGTCTCTCTCTCCTCTCTGTGTCTGTGAGTCTCTCTCTCCTCCCTGTGTCTGTGAGTCTCTCTCTCCTCTCTGTGTCTGTGAGTCTCTCTCTCCTCCCTGTGTCTGTGAGTCTCTCTCTCCTCCCTGTGTCTGTGAGTCTCTCTCTCCTCCCTGTGTCTGTGAGTCTCTCTCTCCTCCCTGTGTCTGTGAGTCTCTCTCCTCTCTGTGTCTGTGAGTCTCTCTCCTCTCTGTGTCTGTGAGTCTCTCTCTCTCCTCCCTGTGTCTGTGAGTCTCTCTCTCCTCCCTGTGTCTGTGAGTCTCTCTCTCCTAACTGTGTCTGCAGAGGTACGTTCAAGAGGGCGAACATTAGCGGCCAACAGTGTTGTGAGCATTCCTTTTAGTCGGCCACCAACGCCCTTTTAACACAAATGGATGCAGTCCCGTGAGGGCCCTTATCTCTGGCCCTGTCCCAGGGCAAGACCGTGCTCTGCCCGATGTCGGGGCGACCGCTGAAGATGAACGAGCTGATTGCAGTGCGTTTCACGCCCCTGGACCCCGGACTGGACCGCGTCGCCCTGCTCACGCGCCAAGTGAGTGTCGCCTCCTGCTTTCAGAGAAAATATTTAAAGGTACAATAGGTAAGATTTTGGGGTCGAAACGTTACAAGACCATTGTAAATCCCTTCCTATCATTGAAAAAGGCTCACCGACATGTTGTGTTTATAGTGTTTAAATTACCAAAATAACTGTACAATAATTCAAGCTCATTGGTTGAACATTGGGTTTTAATTGCCACAGCCAATGGCGTTTCAACGTCAGCGCGTTTACAGAGAAGGGGGAGGGACATGGGCGGCCTGTAGCGTAGTGGTTAAGGTAAATGACTGGGACACACAAGGTCGGTGGATCTAATCCTGGTGTAGCCACAATAAGATCCGCACAGCCGTTGGGCCCTTGAGCAAGGCCCTTAACCCTGCATTGCTCCAGGGGAGGATTGTCTCCTGCTTAGTCTAATCAACTGTACGTCGCTCTGGATAAGAGCGTCTGCCAAGTGCCAATAATGTAATGTAATTCTGATTGTTATATGTTGTGGTTTGAAGGTGTTTGTTGGCGCTATTTTTCTCTTGACTGTTAGAAGTCAGAAATGACCTATTGTACCTTTAACTACCCCCTACTGCAGAGGTCTGAACGGTACTGATTTTACGGTGGAAGCTGAAACCAGCAGACCCTGTAGCTGCCCGGGGCCCGGGTGGGATACCACTGCTCCACAGGCCTATTGCATCCACAGTGATGCATGTCTTTATGAGTACCCAACGAGTGACACACCACTGCTCCACAGGCCTGTTGCATCCACAGTGATGCATGTCTTTATGAGTACCCAACGAGTGACACACCACTGCTCCACAGGCCTGTTGCATCCACAGTGATGCATGTCTTTATGAGTACCCAACGAGTGACACAGTGCGGTGCCAGGATATAAGCCACAACTAAATGGGCCATTTCATAACAACTCCAGGAGGTTGCACTACAGCAGCAGTTGGCAGACGATGAAACACGATGATGCAGTTCCTGAAAATGTGAGCTTCACGCTCCACTGCATTTTGCCGGCAGAACCGTTTAAAGTTTACTGGTGCCGCACGAGGTCCATCCATAACTTAGCCCTGAATCTTACAAATTTCTGTCTAGTGGGTAACTCTGTACGTAGACTGCATAGCTCATAGAAAATATGCATCCGCTTTTGTTTTGGAGATATCTGGCCTTGGTTTTTTGCCTGAAAGTAAAGGCATATTGAGTGTGATTTGGTGTGTAGAGTGAGCGGGGAGCTGCTGTGTTACAGGACCGCTATGTGTGTGCAGTGACCAGAGACACGCTGGGGAACTCCGTGCCCTGCGCTGTCCTCCGGCCGTCGTGAGTATTTCATTTTCATCTGCACTCCTTTCCTTCTGCACTCCGTACCCAAAATCAACTGATTTTAGGTGAATATTTAGCTAAATGTTTAGGTTGTGTGACTACCTGGTCCCAGTTCAGTCGGTGGTATATTTAAGGACTCATCATGGCTCTTTCTCCAGTTGTACTGGAGTTGGCGGACACGTGATGAATTGTGTCTTTGCCTGTGTGTGTGTGTGTGTGTGTGTGTGTGTGTGTGTGTGTGTGCGTGTGCGTGCGCACAGGGGGGCCGTGGTGACGATGGAGTGTGTGGAGCGGCTCATACAGAAGGACATGACCGACCCGGTGACCGGGGACAAGTTGACAGAGAGGGACATCATCACTCTGCAGCGGGTGAGCGCCCCTCAGCCCATCCCTGTGAAGCCCCGCCATGGCTCTCTCTGACTCCCCTGTCTCACTCTCTCTCTGACTCCCCTGTTCCCTGTCTCACTCTCTCTCTCTCTCTCACTCTCTCTGCCTCCCCTGTTCCCTGTCTCTCTCTCTCTCTGACTCCCCTGTTCCCTGTCTCACTCTCTCTCTGTCTCTCTGACTCCCCTGTTCCCTGTCTCACTCTCTCTCTGTCTCTCTGACTCCCCTGTCTCACTCTCTCTCTGTCTCTCTGACTCCCCTGTTCCCTGTCTCACTCTCTCTCTGTCTCTCTGCCTCCCCTGTCTCACTCTCTCTCTGACTCCCCTGCTCCCTGTCTCACTCTCTCTGTCTCTCTGACTCCCCTGTTCCCTGTCTCACTCTCTCTCTCTCTGACTCCCCTGCTCCCTGTCTCACTCTCTCTGTCTCTCTGCCTCCCTCTCTGTATCCCTGTCTCTCTGTCTCCCTCTCTCCGTCTCCCTGTCCCCTGTCTCACTCTCTCTCTCTCTCTGCCTCCCTGTCTCTCTGCCTCCCTCCCTCCCTCCCTCCCTCCCTGTCTCTCTGTCTCTCTGCCTCTCTGTCTCTCTGCCTCTCTGCCTCTCTGTCTCTCTGTCCCTCTGTCTCTCTGTCCCGTCTCTCTGCCTCCCTCTCTGTCTCCGTCTCTCTGTCCCCTGTCTCCATGTCTCCCTGTTCCCTGTCTAACTCTCTCTCTGTCTCCCTGTCTCTCTGTCTCTGCTCTGCAGGGGGGAACCGGTTTCTCCGGCTCTGGAGTGGACCTGCGGGCTAAAGAGGCTCGTCCCGTAATGCAAGTGTGAGAGCCCTGCAGGAAATGAGCTCCGGGGATCTTTTTATTTTTCATTTCTCGTCAGTGTAATGTAAATGAATGATACAGTTGCGTTGTATTGTTAAGGTGCGCGTACACACACACACTCAGCCACACATGCATCCACTCCAGTACTTGAAACACACACACACACACACACACACACACACACACACAGACACTGGCACATGGTTTTATAATAAATGGAGAAATAAACTATGATGTAAACAAGATGTCTTTATTGTGAGAGAATGTAGGTGGTTTTCCAGTGTGAGTGTTCCTGGTTTTGTACGGTGTTCTCTTGGGGACATAAGAGACCGCATCACAACTCATCATGGGGGTCTGCCATCAGGTTCCCATAGTCGGTTATGGAACTGCTCAACAGAAAATCCATTTTGTCCAAAACCTCTGACAGAGAAAGCCGACCATCCTGAAAGGGATGGGTAGAGACAGAGGTAGGCCAACTGGAGTGTAGACTGCATATACTAAACAGAACAGCTGTTCTTAAAAATCTAATTTTCCTTCCTGGTCTTGGGTGGGTCTATAAAGGGTGACATTGCCTCGATGCGCTTCCTCCCTCCCTCCCTCCCTCCCTCCCTGCCTCTCTCTCTCTCCCTCAATTTGATGCTACCATGGTGAAGAAAAGTCTCTTTCAAAAACAGTGATTTCATATTTTTGAACAGTAGTGTATAGCAGTATATTCCATTCTAGGCAGGGACCTCCCAGAGCTCAGTTTGGCCTGTAGTAGCCCTGCGTTGGTATACAGTATACGCTGTAGTTGCCTGTAAATTGTGGTAAAGCCCTCCCTGCATTGGTATACAGTATAAATACGTGTTGTGTGGGGTTAAGTGCATTTTGGTATACTGTAATGAGGCACGCTGGGGTTCAGGACTGTTACATTGCTGTGCTTAAGACAGTACAGTACAGTACAAACATTGGCTGTGTGTAGCTCAAGTACAGTATGAATGATGCATGTAAGGTAAAGATGAGGTAAGGAAAAAGTATTTAAACTTAGTGAGGCTTTTGAAAAATATTAGGTAAATATTCATCTTACCCGACAGTCATCTGTGTTGGGACAATGCGTTTTCATTTGCCAACATTTTCATGGTTTACCACAATTATGCCAACTACTTAATAAGTTAAACTTTTAAACTATGCCTTTGTCCCCCCCGCCCCACCCTGCCCCGCCCAAATATAAAAGGCAATTACCCACCCTCTCCAGCCTTTATCACGTCTACTCTTACCCCCCCCCCCCCCCACTCAAACGTTATCAAAGCTCATCATGTCTCTTGGTGAGGTCTTCCCCATAATTGGTTGCCTGGCTTCCAACAAACATGTTCCAGTTGGCCAGGATCTCCTCCTTGGTGAGTTTCTTGTCCTGCTCGGCCAATCGCAGTGAAGAGGTGAAGGAGAAAAGCGGTGCCCGCCACCATTCATTACGAGCACAATGAGGAATTTCAGAGAGAGATGATTTAAAGGTTCATTAGATTAATGGCCATTCAGATCAAACAGGTAATTACAAAATAACTCTTAGCCTGCATAGATATTAACGACAAGCTGAAACAGAATCACTTTTTCAGCCACTCCCTGAAAAACTATGAATATAGATTTTATGTCATCATTTACCAGTGTCAATTTCCATTCCCCTCCAATCAATTTCCTTTTCACTCATGTCAAACATCCTCATTTGACGCCAGTCAATTAGACTCCCCGCCCTTCAAAAACTCCCCCCTGAAAGATCCGTTTCACTCCTGTAAATCATACGATATATCACTTCCGTTTCAGCTTGTCTTTAAAGGAAAACGCCAAAATTTGGGGAAATATACTTTTTTTAGACTTACCCAGACAAGATGTTAGATTTCATTTTCATTTTGGTGCGTTCACTGGCTCAATTTCCATGTTAGCATAATGTGTTAGCTTAGCATAAAGACTTGAAGCCTATAGGAGTCAGTAGCCTACATCCTTCAAAGTGAAGAAACGCACCTTACAGCAACTCCCAAGCCGTCTTATTCACACAAGATATTGTGTATTTGAAATTAAAATGAGAGACATTGTTTTCGGAGAAAGACGGTTGGAACTATAACCGCTGAACAGATGTATCCTCTTCTGTCTTCAGTTGGTTGATTTCTTCTGAAGGTAGTTTTAAAAGGTAGAACTTCTAAGTTTCTAGCTAAGCTAAGCTAACACGTTATGCTAACATGCAAACTGAGCCAGTGAATGTGCAAAAATGAGAATGAAATCTAACATCAGGGGGGAAAAAAGGCATACTGCCCAGAAATTTTGGTGTTTTCCTTTAACATTCATATTTAAATTCAAATCTTTAAATTGCATGACTTGCAGAGCATGGAAAGTTCAACACGGACACAGCACATCATTTCCTGAAGGCGCTAAGGCGTCTCAGGTTTACATCTATGGTGCGATTTCGGTGCTCGCGCCCCACACTGACACTGTGGCGCGCCGGACAGAGGAAGGGAGGCGCAGACGCACCTTGTCTTTATCGGTCGCTTGCAGGAGGTGTCTCGCCTCGTTGTCTGCGTGATCGATCCCTCCAGGAAGAATCCACTCGGCCACTTCAGAGGCGTCCAGAACCCCATCCTAGCAGCGGGAGAAGAGGGCCGTGCCCGTTCAGCCAGGCCATACGGAGCAAGTCTCACCTGCCACAGCCCCTTACGGTATACCCACTGCTAGTCACCCAGGTTAAATATGAGGGACGCCTTGAAATTGACAGAACTCGCATATTGGAAACTCAGTTTCAAAATGCCCTCGACACCATTGAGCTTTAAAAGATAAAAGCGAGCTCTCTATGCTGTTGTAAACTGGTTTGTATGCTGCTGTAAACTGGTTTGTATGCTGCTGGTAAACTGGTTTGTATGCTGCTGTAAGCTGGTTTGTACGCTGCTGTAAGCTGGTTTGTACGCTGCTGCAAACTGGTTTGTATGCTGCTGTAAGTTGGTTTGTTCACTACATTTCCACTGGAGGCTTTCACAGTTAAGCATACCTTGTTCATATCTCTGAACTCCACAAACTGTTCTTTTTCCATTTTTACCCACTCAGGCTCGGTCTCTCCATCTTCAGGGCTGGTGAGGTCACCTGCAGTAAGATGTAGGGCACAAAACACTATTTCAGCCCTGCTGAAAAAACAGCTGAAGCTATGCTTGGAAACTGCGGGTAGCTGGTTGACCAAGCTGGACCAGGCCACGGGACCCATCCATGCACTGTAAACGTGTATCTGTAAACCTTGACACTCAGTGAATAAGTGAAGTTTATGTAATTATTGTCAATTTTACATTCACAATTACTCTGTTAAATGTACGAAGCAATACTTTGTGTAAAAAAAAAAAAGAAGAAAAAAAGTTTTACATACATATACATTTTGTCAGTTACTAAAACCATTTAGAAAAGGAACAATATGACTTGTTTTGCATCATCATATACAGGCTCACGTTTGACCATTTCCAGTCACTGTTCAACACAAACTGGCATCTGATTTCCTCCATAGTACCGTCAACACACCGCGATCCCCTCCACGGCACCCATTTTCCCTCAGCTTAAATACATGGAAGTCTATTGCAAAGCTAACTGTTACTAGTCTTACCTAGGAATTCCTCCAGGCTAAGAAGCCCATCCCCGTTCTGGTCAATGTCCTCTATCGTTTCCTGGAGTCCAAAAACAAGAGGAGGGGTTTGAAAAATCAGAGGATTGGAACCCGCTGCTCATTTCTGCATTATTTGTTGTGCTTGTGGTTATGGCCTCGAGCCACGTAGCCTCCTTTCCGCTCACGCACCGTCACGACCACGTCCTGCATGTGCTTGTGTGTCTCAGGGTGCAGGAATGCGGTCATCTCTTCCTTGGTGGCCGCGCCGTCTGCGTTTCGGTCTGCGGCCTTAAAGCGCCTCTCATCCCTGGCCACCATGGACTTGTAGTTGTCCTTCTCGTCAACATCAGCAGACTTCTCATCTGAAGCAGGCGGGATGTTCACACATTCAGCGTCACTTTAACTGTAGGCTGCACTACAGTGAGAACTTAAATCGGTAATTTTGAACTTCTAATGGTCGAGAGAGGAAAGGCAGCAACAAACACCCTTCAAACCACAACACTGTTTATCCCTCCCCTTCTCTGTGAACATGCTCACATCGAAATGCCATTGGCTGTGGCAATTATAACCAATTTTCAATGAGCTTGAATTATTGTACAGCTATACAATGTCTTGGTACAGAGTGTCAGTCCGTCAACTATATTTTGAAACCTGAATTTAAGGACTACAAACACAAGCAGAGGGTGAGTCAACATGTCAGTGAGCCTTTTTCAATGATAGGAACGGATTTTCAATGGTCTCGTAACAATGTTTTAACACAAAAATCTTAGCCACACCCCCCCACTCTCACCCAGGAATTAGCCATACCCCCCCCACTCTCACCCAGGAATTAGCCATACCCCCCCCCCCCCCCACTCTCACCCTGGAATTAGCCATACCCCCCCCCACTCTCACCCAGGAATTAGCCATACCCCTTCCACTCTCACCCAGGAATTAGCCATACCCCCCCCACTCTCAAACAGGAAGTAGCCACACACCCCCCACTCTCACCCAGGAAGTAGCCACACACCCCCACTCTCATACAGGAAGTAGCCATACCCCCCCACTCTCATACAGGAAGTAGCCATACCCCCCACTCTCATACAGGAAGTAGCCATACCCCCCCACTCTCACACAGGAAGTACCAACACCCCCCACTTTCACACAGGAAGTAGCCACACCCCCCAACTCTCACACAGGAAGTAGCCATACCCCCCACTCTCATACAGGAAGTAGCCATACCCCCCCACTCTCATACAGGAAGTAGCCATACCCCCCCACTCTCACACAGGAAGTACCAACACCCCCCACTTTCACACAGGAAGTAGCCACACCCCCCCACTCTCACACAGGAAGTAGCCACACCCCCCCCCCCCCCACTCTCACCCCGTAAGTAGCCATAAGTTTTGTTTCTGTATTCCACCCAGGAGACCAGTCCGTCATTGTTGAGGTCGAACTCAGTCCACTGCTTGTCCACATCCTCCTGGATGTATCTGTTCTGCCTGTGTTTGATCCACTGGTACAGCTCGCTGTGGCTGATGAGGCCGTCCCCGTCAGTGTCCATGCGACCAGCGAGCTTCCTGCCCGAGGACAGAAGGGTAAAAACATGCCCATGAGCCCGACAGGGCTGTGTGGGACGTGACTCCACATAATTCATTACAACACTGTTCCACAGAAGGGGGAAGGAGACACCACTGAAAACCAATGTTCTTCTGCTCGTATTCTCATGTCTGCGGTTCAAACTGAGGGTGCTGTTTGCACTTCCGGAAGATCCTGCTCTGAATGGTCCAGAATTACAGAAGACTGAGACCATGACAGTCATAATAATGAGCTATTTAGCTGACAGTTTTATCCGACTTACAGTTCAATAGACTAAGCAGGGGACAATCCCCCCCTGGAGCAATGCGGGGTTATGGGCCTCGCTCAAGGGCCCAATGGCTGTGCGGATCTTGTTGTGGCTACACCGGGGCTTGAAACACCAACCTTTTGGGTCCCAGTCACATACCTTAGTGACTAGACTACAGGCCACGACAAATAAAATGGCATTAATCTGGCTTCTTGCATGGCTTATGCAGCTATGGCACGGGATTGGGTTGCTCGGAGGGGAGGGGCCATCCCATAGGGTGGGCTGTGGTTGGCTGTATCATTGAGGGTTTCAGGTGGAAGGTGCTTCTGTGCAATCCTTTTCATTGCACAGAAGCCCCCAAGCCCCTATACCCCTATACCCCTATATCCCTATATCAGCAGTCTACCTACCTGGGCTGCATAGTGCACGCTAGTCCGTGCTTTCCCTGAACGGTGGAGAATGTGCAGAGGTGGGACAAGCCTTCAACTGCAGTTACAACACGAAAGGGACTTTTTGGCAAAGAAAAGGTGAGGAAAATGGTGGACTGATTTACCCCAGTCTGTCCTTGCTCTCCTCAGGAGTCAGTTGATCAAAGGTCTTAGCCTCGTCCTTTCCCAGGAAAGCCTCGTGGTCAAACTGGTAACCGTGGTCGTCGTCATGGGGGTGGTCGCTCAGGTCACCGTGGTGATGAACACGTTTTTTCTCTTGTGAGGGCACGCCAACCACCACTGCCAGAAACAGTGACACTGTCCCAAGTAAGGGCATGAACATCATTTTGCCTTTCCTGGATGAAGGATAACAAACACAGATAACAAATTAAGTAAAATCGAACCAGGACGAGGTGATCACTCATAAACTATTTCGGGATTACTATGAACATCACATTAAGATATAGATAACTTTGTATTACACTTTGTATTGAAAATAGATAATATATAGATCATACTGAAGCAGTCATATTAATAACTGAATGAATAGATTATTGTTCCTGCTATGTCGAAAATAAATGTTGCAAACTCTATGTATGAGTCTGGCAATACTTTGACAAGCAGGTTTAAGCACTTTCTCCAGAATTAACATTGAAATCCGCAAATTCCGTTCTAATGAAGACGGAAAGCCAACAAGAGTAGCCTCTTGGTTTAGCTCGTGCCATATTGGTGATTTTATTCAGCAAATGTAATGCAATCTAGCAAAACAATACTTACCGATTTTGCCTCAAACAAACTGATAAGAACTCGCTTTTACACACTTCGTTATGCACAATACGCGCTGGCAGTGTCTTTAAATTATGTCTGGACGGGACGAAACCCTTTCAACAATGGACCAATGGAAAACGTGTAGACATAGATGTTCACCAATGATTGCGAAGAAGCGAGAAGAGTCGAGTTGTGATTGGTTTTGAAGCGCCACGTTGACACGCGAATGAACGCTGAGCGGGGCGTAAAGGAAAGGGCGAGAAGTCTTGCGTTGACAACACCGTTATCAGTGTGTTCAGCGCGCGTTGATCGCTAATCAGACTAATCGGAAAATTTGAAAAAGAAGTAGGCTACGTTAAATTTTGTACTGGCGTTTGATAACCCTTTATTGCTTTGTTCAGTTTATCTTCATGCATTTTATTGCGAAACGTAGCCTAAATACTGCATAACCACTCTGCCAAAAACAGATATTGGCCTGATGTGGGCAGCAAGAAATTGATTATGCTACCAGCTGAGGGTGTCGCGCAATGCGCTTCTGTGGAAGGCGAATCAAAGACGAAACGTATTTCCTGCTTCTCCGAGTCCCACCCTTGGAAATTATTTAATATTATTCAATAATATTGCATACTGTATTAAATAGAGTATTATATTAAATACTGAAGATCAATCGATAGAAAGAGAGACAGTCAATGAGGACCATGACGTTTAGGACAAAGTCATATTTGTTCTTGAGTTAGCTCTGTATTCCACAATTTTAGATTTCTAATCAAACAATGTGCTTACAGTGCACATTCTCAGCGTTTATTTAGCCTATGTGTATTTTTATACATCTTGGTTTCACCATGTGAACATTATAGCACCTTTTGTACGTGGGCACCGCAATGTTTGGGACAAATGGCTTCTCAGCTGTTTCTGATTAGTCGGGTCAGTTGCTTTAGCGCAGGTATAAGAAAGCTTTCGGCATCTAGTTTTCATTCTACACTACACAAATTGCCTTCATATTTGAATGAAAAAGTCAGTTAATGTATTTGTTAATGGTTATAGTTAACTATTAGTTAACTATTAACAAATACGTTAACTGGCTTTTTCATTCCAATATGAATTTCCAGTAACTAATGTAGTTGTTAACTTGAATTAATGACGTACAAATATATTAACAGAACTGTACAGATTGACTTCTTAGTAGTACTACATTAGTTCATGCCAATTCACGGAACCTTCTTGTAAAGTTTCAACTCATATTATTTGTAAACCAGGAAGTCTATGGCCGGTAGACATCACCAGCTGCTGAGTGTCTTTTCTGGCGATGCTGTGCCACGCCTGTGCTGCTGCCCTGTGGTTCCACCCGCTCAGCGCGCTGCAGTCCCCAGACCGTGTGGTTCCACCCGCTCAGCGCTCTGCAGTCCCCAGACCGTGTGGTTCCACCCGCTCAGCGCTCTGCAGTCCCCAGACCGTGTGGTTCCACCCGCTCAGCGCGCTGCAGTCCCCAGACCGTGTGGTTCCACCCGCTCAGCACTCTGCAGTCCCCAGACCGTGTGGTTCCACCCGCTCAGCGCTCTGCAGTCCCCAGACCGTGTGGTTCCACCCGCTCAGCGCGCTGCAGTCCCCAGACCGTGTGGTTCCACCCGCTCAGCGCTCTGCAGTCCCCAGACCGTGTGGTTCCACCCGCTCAGCGCTCTGCAGTCCCCAGACCGTGTGGTTCCACCCGCTCAGCGCTCTGCAGTCCCCAGACCGTGTGGTTCCACCCGCTCAGCGCTCTGCAGTCCCCAGACCCTGTGGTTCCACCCGCTCAGCGCTCTGCAGTCCCCAGACCCTGTGGTTCCACCCGCTCAGCGCGCTGCAGTCCCCAGACCGTGTGGTTCCACCCGCTCAGCGCTCTGCAGTCCCCAGACCGTGTGGTTCCACCCGCTCAGTGCGCTGCAGTCCCCAGACCGCGTGGTTCCACCCGCTCAGCGCTCTGCAGTCCCCAGACCGCGTGGTTCCACCCGCTCAGCGCTCTGCAGTCCCCAGACCGTGTGGTTCCACCCGCTCAGCGCTCTGCAGTCCCCAGACCGCGTGGTTCCACCCGCTCAGCGCGCTGCAGTCCCCAGACCGCGTGGTTCCACCCGCTCAGCGCTCTGCAGTCCCCAGACCGTGTGGTTCCACCCGCTCAGCGCTCTGCAGTCCCCAGACCGTGTGGTTCCACCCGCTCAGCGCTCTGCAGTCCCCAGACCGTGTGGTTCCACCCGCTCAGCGCGCTGCAGTCCCCAGACCGTGTGGTTCCACCCGCTCAGCGCTCTGCAGTCCCCAGACCGTGTGGTTCCACCCGCTCAGCGCTCTGCAGTCCCCAGACCGTGTGGTTCCACCCGCTCAGCGCTCTGCAGACCCCAGCCTGGCACAGCAGGGTCTCCCTCTCATGGATGTTTCATTCTGAGCATCAGCTTTGTGGTCGCGTCCACCGTGTGTGTGCAGCGCAATGTCGCACTGGAGTTCATCTGACCTCTCGGACAAAGCGTCCCTTTAACCTCTCTCTCTGCCTCCTCTCTCCCTCTCTCCCCCTCTCTTTCCTCATCTCTCCATCTCTCTCTCTCTCCTTTCTCCCTCTCTCTCCCTCTGTCTCCCTCTCTCCCCCTCTCTTTCTCCATCTCTCTATCTCTCTCCTGCCTCGAGCACTGTGTCTTGCTGCATGGATTGAAGGTGACAGGGCCAGTAAGAGAGAGAAAGGGAGAGAGGGGTGGGGGAGGAAGCATCACAGTGTTGCCTGGGGCTACACAGCAGAAAGAGGGAGGGAGGGAGAGAGAAAAGGGAAAGAGAAGGAGAAACACAGAGGGAAAAGGAGAGCGGACCCAGGGAAAGAAAGTACTTAGCCAATTTAAAGCGAAATGGTGGCAGAAAGTCCTGGCCATTTATCCCCAGAGAGGGCACTTTACCTAACCAAATTAATATTTATACCCAGCTAATGTATTCCTATTTAAGAGTCTCTCTCTTCGGATGGTTCAGTCTCATCACTTTTAATGTCCTTATTTTCACATGGTCCAGTCAGTATATAGTCAGTAAAAATGTATTTTGCTTTGTTTTAAAGTCTTGATGAAAATGTGTCCCGGCATGGTTGCTATGGTGACCTTGCTTCCTCTTCACCTCCCTGGGCTCATTCCCCCCTTTTGGCAGTTAAAAGAGGGATAGAGAGAGAGAGGTGGAGAGTGGGAGAGAGTGCAAGCGAGAGTACTAGAGAGAGATAGAGAGGGAGAGAGAGGGAGGGAAAGACGGAGGGAAAGGGAGAGAGATGGAGAGAGGGAAAAAGGGAGGGAAAGGGAGAGAAACGGGGAGAGAGGGAGAGAGATGGAGAGAGAAAGGATGACAGGAATGAACTAACAAGAGGCCAAATAAATGGCCTACAGCCATGCAAATTGCATTCTGTGTCTGTGCATGCAGACTGGAGATACCCCCCCCCCAAACACACACACAAACACACCTGCGCACAAACACACACACATCCACACACACACACAAACACACCCGCGCACACACACACACACACACACACACCCGTGCACACACAAACACAGAACCACACACACCCGCACACACACACACACACAAACACAAACACCCGCGCACACACAACCACACACACATGCATACAACCACACGCATACACGCACGCACACACACATGTGCACACACACACACTCACACAATCACAGGCATACACGCACGCACACACGTGCACACGCACACACACATACACGCACGCACACGCACACGTGCACACAAACACAGAAATACGCACGTGCACACATGCACACACACTTGCGCACACACACAAACAGACAAATACGCATGTGCACACGCACACGCACACACAAAACCACAAACACACAAATGCACACATACAGACACACACGCACGCACGTACACACACAATGATGACATACATAAACAAGAATCTAGCATGCACGGTGGTATTGTAACATGGATATGCATATTGTAGTATATTGACATGTACATGTTCATTCTCTTTATCTGTCTGTTGTTTGCCACTTCCAGGCTCTCTGCGGCTGCCCTTTATTGAAAGTGACCCTCTGTCACGAGACGAAAGCGGAGTGTAGCATTTTGTCAACCGGAAATAAAACAAGTTGGCACCACTCCCTTTCCCGAATGTCCCCCATCCCCTGCCCCCCATTCCCTATTTAACTTTTCCATATTTTTATCCTGATCCCTCTCTCATCACACTGCTATTAAAAACGCTTATTCTCCATCTACCAATGTCATCTTCCAAGTTATGCATCAATCTGATGAATTCAGTGAGCACGTTATTAGGTATTTATTAGACTTATTTTTTAGACTGATTGGTCTTCTGCTGCTGTTTCCTGACCGCTTACAGTTATGATGCGTTGTGTGCTCAGACTTCCTCTTCTGCATACCACTGTTGTAATGTGTGGTTATTTGCGTTACTGTCACCTTCCTGTCAGCTTTGACCAGTCTGGCCCTTCTCCTCTTAGCTCTCTCATTAGCAACACGTTTCTGCCCGCAGAACTACTGCTAGATGTCTCTGCTAGTTTTAATGTATTATTCCATTCAGATGTGATGCACAATATCTGCTGTTATCCTTGGAGAACTGAAATCTTGGAGATTCCTATCAGTTGCTGATCAATACCTGGGAAAACAGATGATGTAAGCTCTCATCCCATGACTGACAGCCAATCGAAACCCAGCTGCTGGCCAGCACCGAACCGCCCCAAACGGGTTTCATGCAGAACTTTTAGGCCGGCTTTTATCTCTTTCCTTCAGTTCCAAAGTCTTTTTTTTCTCAGAGAACCTTTCCCTGCTTGTCCCAAAACTACAATTTTAATTTTAATTCAAAGAGGCTCCTTTCCCCCTGACGTGTCAGGATTTCTTCAGCTTTTTGGGCTAATCCAATAAAATATGTTAATGTAATCAGAAACGTGACAGGGCACAGCAATGGGGAAACAAGATAGCAGAGCGCAATGGCGCTGAGATCACAAAGCCTAATACAATGTAGAACCCATGGCATGACAGACATGTGATTTAGCAGATGAACCACCAGGCAATGCTGAGCACACAGTCTGCTTCACAATGCCAAGTAGCGCTTAAAATCCCATTTCATTGCTACCAGCACTGCACAGAACAGCAGCATCCAGTTTAACAAATAACTTAAAAATAATAATAATAAGATGATAATATTATTAGAAAACTTGGGAAAACATAACATTTGTGAGGCACAAATGTAAACATGACATATTTATGCCGTTTTCTACTGCACAATTTCTTTTTTATTTACTGAATTTAACAGCCCTTTTTTTCCGGAAACAAAACCATAAATGTGACTAGGCACCTTCCAGCTGATGCATTAATAATTCATACTTAAAAAAGGACTGAAAACTTCTTTAGCCCCTTAGGCATTGAACAAAGCCAGGTCAGGACAATTCCAGAGCTTAAATAATACTATCACCCTTCTAACTTTAGGGTGTTGTTCTCAGTCTCAACAGTGTTTTTTTCTCTATTTTGGGGAAAAAACACTATTTTGGTAACATTTTTCTGCTATACACTCACCAAGAACTTTATTCGGTATTTATTAGACTTATTTTTTAGACTTCTACTGCTGTAGCCTATCCACTTCGAGTTATGATGCATTGTGTGTTCAGAGATGCTCTTCTGCATACCACTGTTGTAATGTGTGGTTATTTGTGTTACTGTCGCCTTCCTGTCAGCTTTGAGCAGTCTGGCCATTCTCCTCTGACATCTCTCATTAACAAGGCAGAGCTGCTGCTCACTGGATTTCTTTTTGGAACCATTCTTTGCAAACTCTACAGACTAGTGTGGATGAAAATCCCAGGAGATCAGCAGTTTCTCAGATACTCAAACCACCCTGTCTGCCACCTACAATCATTCCATGGTCAAAGTAACTTACATTTGTACATTTCAAGTACATTCTGAAACGGACTGTATAAATCTTCCTATACACGTTAAATAAATTGTTTAATGATGGGATCATATTTTGATATTATATCACATTTTTAAATGGTGACTATTCCCCCATTCCTTATAGTGAACTACTTGCATGCCCTGTCCAGTAATACCCTCAGTTATACCCTTATTGTTGCGTATAAAGGCAATATGCCTGTTTGATGTTTTCAGAAGACTGTACACTGTTGAAGTGTCCAGCACCATATGCTGCAGATCAGAAGCCCATCTGCAGTGTGACCATCCAGCGGTCCTCACACCTCCGCCCTTACTGTGCTCCCCGCTCACCCTTTTTACCTTTACCTTCCTCTGTTCTCTCTCTATCCCTCTGTTCTCTCTCTCTATCCCTCTGTTCTCTCTCTATCCCTCTGTTCTCTCTCTCTATCTCTCTGTTTTCTCTCTCTATCCCTCTGTTCTCTCTCTCTATCCCTCTGCTCTCTCTCTATCTCTCTGTTCTATCTCTCTATCCCTCTGTTCTCTCTCTCTCTATCCCTCTGTTCTCTCTCTATCTCTCTGTTCTCTCTCTATCCCTCTGTTCTCTCTCTCTCTCTCTCTATCTCTCTCTCCCTCTCTCTCACTATCCCCCTATCCCTCTATTCTCTCTCTCTCTTTCTCTATCTCTCTCTATCCCTCTCTCTCTCCTTACTCTGCCTTTCCGTTCAAACCTGACACTGACACTGACTCACTTTGTCACCTTCTCTCTCCCTCCACCTCTCCTGACCTCCCTCCTTTTCCTCTCTCACTCCCTCTCTCCCTCCACCTCTCTCCTGACCTCCCTCCTTTTCCTCTCTCGCTCTCTCTCCATCCACTGCTCTGAGGACAAGTGCCTGCAGACGCTTTTTTCCCCTCTCTTTCCAGCCCTCCCTCCCTCTCTCCCTCTCTTTGCAAACATTTCTCTCAGTCAACAAAGCGAGGGAGAAAAGAGAAAGAGGGAAAGAAGTGGCCAAAAGAAGAAGTGGTTATTTATTTGACTTCCCTTCCTAGCAAGTGGTGAGTTTCTGTTTAATTTTTTGGTTAATTTCAAAGGTCTGGGATGTAGGTGGCAGAAAACCAGGTTGTAATGACAGAAAGGATGAGAACTAGATGGAGAAGACAAAATAACAGAAGAGTCAGTGAAAGACAGAAAGAAAGAGAAAAAGAATTAGTGGGTGAAAGCACTGAATGAGTAAGACAGAGTTTAGGAGACTTAATAGATGGCATGCCAGCAAATATTGTTCATGTTGCATTGATCTAACAAAGCAATTTAAACGTTAAACTGTTAAACATACATAGAAGTGCATATAAGATCATAATTATATGAACATTTAAATTAAAGAATATATTAAAAATGTTGAAATCATGCTTTAAATAGAAAACAGACATTATGCATGCATAGTTCATATTTTATGAACGTCTCTCTCTCCCTTAATGTAAGTTGACTGCATTATCACTGCGATGTTCACTGAGCGTGTATGTGCTGTGTAAGAAACCGCAGACGCCATGTCAATGCTAATGCACTATTGTTCCAATTAGTCAGTGTGCGTGTTGTGCACTCTGTCCCTCGCGGCTCTTGCTTGGGGTTACAGGAGGGGTCAGGGGTAGCGGGAGAGAAGGGGAGAAGTTCACGGTCAGAGTGAACGGAAATATGTATGAGAACTCGACCATGCTGAATCTACAAAGTGTGTCAAACTGGAGCGGACCCAGCCGCTGGTACGACCGGCCGGCCACGGTGGAAACACATCACAGCACAGGTGAGCGCCCTGTGTGTACATGCATGTGATTGGTGATTGTACATACATGTTATTCCAGTGTGTACATACAAGTGATTCTTATGTGTACACGCATGTGATTCCTGTGTGTACATGCGTGTGATTCCTGTTTGCACATACATGTGAGTTCTGTGTGTACATGCATCTGATTCCCATGTATACATGCGTGTGATTGGTGATTGTACATAGATGTTATTCCCGTGTATACATGCGTGTGACCCTGGCTGCACATACATGTGAGTTCTGTGTGTACACGCTTGAGAAGAAGGGACCTGCAGTGACACGCGTGTGCTATCAACAGCACTACAGGCCTCATGACTTTACCTTCTTTTCTGAACATGCTCAGCACACGCACTGCCTGTGAGTGTCATTCTCAGACACCATGTTACTGACACAGGTCCTATACTACATTTTTGGACAGGGAAGGGAGCGCACATGTTGTCACCTGATGTGAAGGGGACTGACACCTGGACACTATGGGCCGTATTTTCCGAAGTGGGAGGAGCTGCTGCTCAGGGTGTGTCAGTCGAGAGCGAGCAGCTCATTGTCAGTTTGGTGTGGCTCATTGCCAGTTTGGTGTGGCTCATTGTCAGTTTGGTGTGGCTCATTGCCAGTTTGGTGTGGCTCATTGCCAGTTTGGTGTGGCTCATTGCCAGTTTGGTGTGGCTCATTGCCAGTTTGGTGTGGCTCATTGCCAGTTTGGAGCAGCTCATTGCCAGTTTGGTGTGGCTCATTGCCAGTTTGGTGTGGCTCATTGTCAGTTTGGAGCAGCTCATTGCAATTTTCCGGTCAGACAGGTCCACATTTCACCCTTTTAATAACCACCTGCTCAACCCAGGTCAAAGGCATAAGTTGCAGCCCATTCTATGGTATATTGCTGAATTTTGGGCTTTCACATGCAATACGTTCATGATCAGCCTACTCAACTACTAAAGCCAATTAACAGTTTTCGGGGATCATATGCTGTTCAGTTTAGCTAAATCCCACAAAACTGCATCAGCTACATTGTATTTATTGTTCATGGTTTTTTTCTTTCTTTTTTTCTTAATTTTAATTCCTGTATTTATTTTGGTTTTTCATTGTTTGAGGCTATTCTCATTGTAGACCGCGATCCCTGAGGTCTGTGATGAGGAGAATGGCATAACGCAACTTGAACAATCTTTTCATGTTAGTTACGTCACCGTAGTTAAAAAGATAGCTACAGTAGGACTTACTGACACAAATTATGGATGGAATAAAATTTCTCTCTTGGCATAATGAATGTAATATCAATGTACACTGATCTAATTACCATTTGTTTTGGACAATGGTAATTTTACCTGCCATTATACAGCCTACTGGTTACTACTAACATCACTGAGCAGCCTTGTTCAAACTAAACTGCACAGGGTGTCCGATTTGTACCAGTAATGTACGTATATGCAAGCTGCATTAAGTGAATTAATTATCTCCTAGCATATCTTCCTTGCTAATATAATATCATTCGGGCGTGCTAAAATTAAAGAGTCCGAAAAACATCAGGACGTGTTCGTTTTTTTTTTGTCTGAAGGGCAGGCTATGTTGATAGGTAGCCTAAAAATCAAGTTCAAATATTTGGGTCAAGTTCAGGAGAAAGTCGCATACGCAATGTGTGTGAACCCCAAACGCCCGTTTTCCACCTGAAATAAGCTCAGTTTAGCAAGCCAGGCCAATTCTGTTATGTTTTATTTTGTTTGAGCAAAGGTAATGAAAAGAGTTAATTTGATTGGATATGAATGAATCAAGGTGCACCACACCCACTGATAGTATAGTCAGCATAATCCAACCAATTTAACACCTGCACCCCACGCCTTGCTCTGTGTGCGCTTCACTTCACCCAAAATGCAAATATTCAAAAGCCAAACCCTGTGCGCCATGCTCCTCTGCGAGTTGATTCTGGACCTGTATTTAATGGACCTGTATTTAATGGACCTGTATTTAATGGACCTGTATTCAATGGACCTGTATTTAATGGACCTGTATTTAATGGACCTGTATTTAATGGACCTGTATTCAATGGACCTGTATTTAATGGACCTGTATTTAATGGACCTGTATTTAATGGACCTGTATTCAATGGACCTGTATTTAATGGACCTGTATTTAATGGACCTGTATTTAATGGACCTGTATTTAATGGACCTGTATTCAATGGACCTGTATTTAATGGACCTGTATTTAATGGACCTGTATTTAATGGACCTGTATTTAATGGACCTGTATTTAATGGACCTGTATTCAATGGCATTTTTAGTGACTTTACCTGCAGTCCATTCAGCTGCCAAATAGGCGCTCACTGTGCAGTTCCAGACAGAAAGCGAGGTGTCATAGCTAAAGGAGTGAATTTCACAGCGAATGATGCAGAATATACGGATTGTCATTGATGGTTTTCTTGGGGTAAATATTGTTGTTTCTATTCTCCTTGCCTTGTGCAGTTTCCCTGCACAGCTGTGGAGTTAATGGGCTGTTGAATTAAATTAGCAGTTGGCACGTATGAGCTCTTTCATCTTTTGCTCGCTGTGTTTTGTGAATGCTTTGTGCTCATTCTACATTACATCACAATATTAACAATCGTATCTGTCAGGGATGTCTTTAATCCTCTCCCCCCCTCTCACATGCTGTCAGTGGGCCGTTTGGGGGACGCGGGTGGGAGGATGGGGAGAAGAGGAGCGAGGGAGGATGGGGGAGAGGTGGAGGAGTCTCAGCTCCAGCTGCAGCTGAAGCGGAAGCTGCAGAGAAACCGAACCAGCTTCACCCAGGACCAGATCGAGGCCCTGGAGAGAGGTCAGTCCCACCCTCCTGTGCTCTGATAGGGCAGTGCCTCGCCCTCTGAGTTCTGATAGGGCAGTGCCTCGCCCTCTTGAGTTCTGATAGGGCAGTGCCTCACCCTCCTGAGGTCTTATAGGGCAGTCTCACACCTCCTGTGTTCTGATAGGGCAGTGTCTCACCCTCCTGAGGTCTTATAGGGCAGTCTCACACCTCCTGTGTTCTGATAGGGCAGTGTCTCACCCTCCTGAGGTCTTATAGGGCAGTCTCACACCTCCTGTGTTCTGATAGGGCAGTATCTCACCCTCCTGAGTTCTGATAGGGCAGTGCCTCACCCTCCTGAGTTCTGATAGGGCAGTGCCTCGCCCTCCTGAGTTCTGATAGGGCAGTGTCTCACCCTCCTGAGTTCTGATAGGGCAGTGCCTCACCCTCCTGAGTTCTGATAGGGCAGTGCCTCACCCTCCTGTGTTCTGATAGGGCAGTCCCACACCTCTTGTGTTCTGAGTGGCTGTTATTTGGTTAAGGGTAGTTCCATGCCTTCCTGTTCACAAGCCAGAGAAAGCCAGCAAACAGCAGGAGCCGGACTGCAGTATTTCAGCAGTAGACATTAGAGAACATGGACACAACATGATTCTCTGTCTGCACAGTGTCCCATTTACAATTCAACTGCATTCATCCAATCAAAACACACTATTTATACTTCCCAAATAGTAGAATTTGTTTGGGAGATAAAATAGGGTTCAAACCAAGGAAAAGGAATTTTCAAGTTCTTTATGGGGTGACCTTCTGTTCAGGCAAATTCTGTAAATCTGTGTTCATTCTGTCCCAGCTTAGGACTGCTGATCCTGGATCAGTTTTCTCTGTCCATTTCCTGTTATGAGCTAAATGTCAAAACTGACCCTCGCATCCATACTGGTGTGTGTGAGTGTGTTGTATGTTGTGTCTGTGTGTGGGCATTTGTGTGTCTATTTGCACTGTATGCTGTGTGTGTGTGTTTGCGTGCAGGCATGTGTGCAACATACATGCCTGTGCATTTGTGTATGTGTGTGTGTGTGGAATTGATATTACTCTGTTTCTCAGAGTTTGAAAGGACACATTACCCAGACGTCTTTGCAAGAGAGAGATTGGCAGCAAAGATTGATCTTCCGGAAGCGCGTATTCAAGTAAGGGGCCTTCCTGCCTTATTTCTGCTCATTACCGCATTGGAAACCCATTTATAGATAGGTACATTTAATGGCTGGGCAATCACAAGACAGGCTTAATGTTGTTAATGTATAATCTGACATGATATGCATTTCATTTCATTCTCACATTGTACTTGCCCTGTTTGTCCATAATTGATTGACAGGTGTGGTTCTCCAATCGGAGAGCCAAATGGAGGAGGGAGGAGAAGCTGCGCAATCAGAAGAGGTCAGGGGGCGGGATTTCCTGTCCCCAGGCACACACCCCCCTGAGCACCTCCTTCAACTCTGCAGTGTATCAAACTCCAGTCTACCACCAACACAGCCAGGGTCCAGGTGCTTCTCTCTTTTAAAATAACATCGCTTTCTCCCCAGTGTTTCTGTTTCCCCAAGCTCAGCAGGCCTCCCTCTGATCTGTGACGTCTAGCAGAATCCCTGGGGGTGAGGGCTAGCACTAGCACTGATCAACATAACGAGGTCGCCAATATGTCCGCCTGGACGACCGTGCTGCCCCTTGCAGGCCTCCCTGATCTCCAGCCTGCCCAGTCTCGGTCAAACTGCACGTGCAACAGAACGCGTGTTATCGGCTCGTATCAAACTCAGAACCTTGGTGGGCTCTGGGCAGTTGAAGGGGCAGCTGTTGTACCTTTAAAAGACACAGGCGGAAGAAGGCTCTCCTCTTCAGATTGTGTCATAGCTCCCCTGTCCCTCTTTAGCTAACCTTCCTTTTTCTCTTTCTTTGATTTTCCTTTTGGATACATTTGAATGGTAAATTGTTGGCATTTATATAGCGCCTTCATCCAAAGCGCTGTACAGTTGATGCTTTTCATTCACCCATTCATACACACACTCACTCACCAACGGTGATTGGCTGCCATGCAAGGCACCAACCAGCTCATCAGGAGCATTTAGGAGTTAGGTGTCTTGCTCAGGGACTATTCAACACATCAAACCGGCAACCCTCCCACTGCCAGAAGACTGCTCTTACCACCTGAGCCAATGAGACGACTGCTCTTACTGCCTGAATCAATGAATAGGTGTCTGGGGTTTGTACTCTGATGTTCTTCACGACTGTAAGTTGATCTAGATAAGGGTTTCTGCTATTATAAAATCTTGCAATCTCATTGATTAATAGCAGTGATAATATAACAATAGATCATGGCTATGACTTTGAAAACTTGTTTACAGTTCTATTTGAATTCTCACTCTGTGACTAAGCAGTCATTCGAGTCAAAATGAAAAACTATTAGTCAATCAGCTTTCAACAGTGTTGCACAGGACTTGTAAGCAAGCACGGGTGCAGAGCAACTCCACTTCCCCATGAACCAGAAACTATCTGATGCGGGTCTTGAGGTCCTTAAGCGAGCAGAAGTGTAAGAGCTCGGTTCGGCGACCAAAACATAGAGACAAGGGAAGGAGCAACGCTCGCCACACCGAGTGATGTGTTGTCTCCCAATTAAATGTTATTTCTACAGACACAACTCACACGTGCCAGTATGCTAGCTGCTGAGTTATGAGAGAATAGTGATCCCTCCTGTGGGGATACTTGTACTAACTCCTTCTCTGTACTAACAGTCTCTGGTGTGTACTGTACTAACTCCTGCTCTGTACTAACAGTCTCTGGTGTGTACTGTACTTGTCACGGTGGGGAGGACAGAGGAACCAGAAGCAGACACAGGGGTGTGGGAAATGGCAGGTTTACTGGCAGGTGAAAGGGCAGACAGAGCGTAATCACAAACAGGTGAAAGATCAAAAACCAGGGGGTCAGTCCACAGGCAAAAGTACAAAAATCAGGCAGGGTCAAACACAGGAAATCCAGAGACAAAAATAAACAAGGCAGAATGCCACAAGGCCTCGGGAAAACAAGGCTCGGAAATAAGGGGGCTAGAACAGGGGGAAGGAATAAAGGGCTTGGGACTCAAAAACAGGACAAGACAAACTAGCAAGGTGCAACTGAAAAGGACAGGTATAAATACACAGGGGAATGAGACAAACTAGGCGGGGCATGGGAGTGAGGGTGGTCTAACAAATAAACATCAGGTGAGACACATGAAAGCTTACCTACAAAAAATCATCAGACCCTACACCCCTGCTAGTACATTACCCTTAGCTATTACCCTTAACTAAGGGTAATGTACTAGCAGTCTCTGGTGTGTTCTGTACTAACTCCTGCTCTGTACTAACAGTCTCTGGTGTGTACTGCGCTAACCCTTTAACTCTCACTGTTTCCCAGGCTCTGTGCTCAGTCGCAGTGACAGTTACAGCACTCTCTCGGTCTTCTCTGGTGTCCAGGTAAGTCGGTTGCCCCTCTCCTACTCCGTATCCTCACTTTTGAGTGACAGTCTCGGTGTTGCCAGGGCGATGCGGAACGCCTCCGGAGTTCTGCTCATCCGTGCTTTGTCTCCTCGGCAATCGTACTGTCCCTTGTGCAGTTCAAAAGCTGAAAAGACATAAAAGAGCTTCCGATGGCTAACACTGCAGAACTAAGAGCTGCTTTACACAGAGGTGCTGTGACAATATTAAAGGGAGCTGATTGGAGTTCAAATGATGATGTGAAACGTGAAATGATGATGACAGCAGTGATGTAACCAGTCATGTCCTGGTCCAAGGCACAGGAGGCTCGTCATCCCTTATGCTGTGCATGTGAAACTGACACAACTGACACCAGGACAAGCCGTTAACCAGTCTATAACCAGTCTATAACCAGTCATAATGCGTAAGACCTTACGAGAGCTACGCAATAATACACCAGAGTAATTTACCACAGATTAGCACAGCAATGACATTATCTCACGGTAAGCCACGACTTTAACAATAATAAATAATACATTAAAAAAACGTAAAGAACAATCCAGTAACTTTGGTTCACATTTATGCCGTTTAAATGACTGAATGGAGCTCATATGAAGTGTTGCTACGTATCTCTGATCAATCAACCAATCAATCATCTGAGCATAAACATAGCGATTGGGTTTTGCCAAGTTAGGAGTGATGTATCGTGTGATAATGTCACTCCTTTGAATGTTTCTCAGCCAATCACAATGTGAGGTTGGAACTGACTGTTGTGTGATATAACTTAGCAACTGGAGAGCACACACAGTATCACACACAGTATAAGCCACAGCATGCATGTTGGGTGTTCGACTCAGGGCCATATAACACTGTACTATAGACCCACTGCTCCCACTGGTTATTGCTCCCTCTTGTGGTTTCTCTTGGCCTTTCCCCAATATTACTGCCAAATTTACGTTTAAAACACTATCATATTTTTGTACCTTAATTAAATGTAAAGAAAAAAACAAAAACAAAAAATGCATGCAAGGAACAGTCTGTACCCTGGTGACAAATCAGTCAATCACTTTTTATTTGTATAGCACTTTTAACAAAGGGCCTTCGTCAAAAGCAGCTTTTCAGACAGTGGCAAGGAAAAACTCCCTGGCTAACAGCAAGAAACCTTGAGCAGACCCTGACTCAGTAGGGGAACCCATCTGCTGCTGTTGACAACGGTTTGTGGAAATACAAACAGTTTTAAATACAAACAGATGAATAAAAGTACATAAATGTCCTATTATAAAGTTGAAGCACAGATGAGGTTGAGGGATGGCAGGAACACCAGTGGGTAGCACTATCAGGCAAAGGGACAGGCTTGGTGCTACAGCTGAATCAGCAGTGGCAGGAGGGAGTTGTACGGCTGGTCTTGGGCTGGAGCTCCGGGCCAGGAGGGGGTGCGCAGGAAAAGTTGGGCTTTACCCAACTTGCAAAGATAATATAATACCATTATCGGGTTTAATTTCAGAAAAAGGTAGAAATAACAATTAAAATATGAATTGGTGGCTGCTGTGGCGTGGAGAACCTGCGTTTCAGAAAGTATGTTTTCTTGCGGGAGATTCAATATGCCACACTGCTGTGTTTCATGTATAATGGCTGAGGAGATTGTACAGTATTTTTCTGAAGTGCAGGAACTCTTGTTTTATATTTCAAAACCTTGTAAAATTATTCTGTATTGTTTTTGTATATGAAAACCGTCTTGCCATGATTCCGTTATTAAAAATAAGTATTAATAAGTATAAATAAGTTCTTCTTTCTGCTTTTATTATTTCTCTATTATCTCTTGTCTCATTTCCCTTTCCTGGTACCACTATATTTTTTATTGACTTTTCTCTTTTATAATTGCTCTCTCCCTCTCTCTTACCCCCTCTCTCTCTCTCTCTCAGTCTGTGCCCCATCACTCTGCCGTGTCATACTCCTGTGTTCTCCCTCCGCCCCCTTCTGCTCCTCCTGCACCTCCTCGGAGCTTTGAGGCCTCTGCTCCTTACTCCCCCAGCCACATCGCTCCTCCTCCCCCAGGGGACCCCAGTGCAGGTGAGTCTCTCCTTCACAGCGAGTCTCTCCTTCTCTGTGTCTGTGGTTCTGTGTGTCTGCGGTTCTGTGCATCAACTTCAGCTGTTTTTCAGACCAAATGTCAGAATGGGGAATGACCGTGGAATGATTGTTGGTGCCAGACAGGGTGGTTTGAGTATCTCAGAAACTGCTGATCTCCTGGGATATGCTACAGCAGCAGAAGACCAATAAGTCAAAACAAATAGTCTAATAAATACCTAATAAACGGAGTGTATGTGCTGTCAAAGCTGTACTTAAAGACAAGCTTAAGAGGAAGTTAAAGCAGTACTGGGTTCTGTGACATCATTTATACACCAGTGCAGCAGAACTGAGGATGCGTGCCACTGTGTGAAAAGGATTTTGGTTGGAGGGGACATTTGATTGGCATTCTTTGTACACGTAAAATCTCGTTTTCCAGGAGACATCAGTGTGAAAATACACGACAATTAAAACTGTAAAAAAAATTTGGAATATATACTTTACTACGTGTTCGTACGGTTATGAAGAATTGGCTAAATTGAGGGGAAAGTGGATTTTGATTTCAGCTTGTCTTTAAACACACTATATTAACCACAAACCACAATACAATTTGTCTTGAAATAATTAACATTTAATTTATCTCTCTTCCTCTCTCTCCCTCAGGTCTCCTCTCCCCTGGTGTGTCCATACCTCTGCAGGTTCCTGGGGATGAAGGGAGTCTGGGCCCGTACTGGGCCAGGCTGCAGTGAGAGAGGAGAGGAGGAGAGAGGAGAGGAGGAATGGCACATGGGGCTTCTACACACATTCACTGACAGAGGTGAGGGAAAGGAGCACTTTGGTAGATATGAGGAACGTTTAGCAACACAAAATCATTTTCAGAGAGTCTGATATGAGATATAAAGGAAGAGGTTCACTTTTATGGGTAAACATCTCTGCTGCAAAATGCAGCTATGCCAGCTTGGAAATTGAGCTGGCCAAGCTGATCATAAAGCTGGTCTAGCTGGGTATGAGCTGGTCAACCAGCTACCAGCTGTTTCAAAACATAGCTTGAGCATGGCAAGCTGGCAGCTAGTCCAAACTGGTCAACCAGCTAAACCACATTGAGTTGGGAGCTGGTCTAAAGTGGTCAACCAGCTGTTTCAAAACCTAGCTTGAACTGGTCAAACATGTCAAGCTGGTAGCTGGTCTGAACTGGTCAACCAGCTGTTTCAAAACCTAGCTTGAGCTGTTTTTTTCAGCAGGGATAAGAGTTGCATAAGTACAGATAGAGGAGAGGAAAGAAGAAGGTAGAGATGAAAGTAGAGATGGAGAGGAGATTTTTCTCACCAGAACACCAGTCAGCCAATGACAATCAAACACTACTCAGTCACTGCACTGACAAAGCTCTCGGTTGTGCCACAAATCGTAGATGAACACAAGAGCCACCGTCAACTGACGACAATCCAACATAACCATCTCAATGCTGAAGACAATCCAAAGGTTACGAACAGAGAAATGTTCATAAACAGCAGTTATACATGGACCATGTACAAAGAAAATGATATGCCCTTCAAAAAAGTATGAAGATAAAGGATTTTGTGTTTCATTTGAAGTTCTTTCTTGTTGCGTTGTTACTGTATGTTCTTTATATTCTTATTTTTCTCCTTACGTCTTTCATTTTCTATTGCTCTTCTTTCTCTGTTGGCAGTGATGCGTGTTTGTGCTTTTGTATTTCTATTGTTACCCCTTATGTGAAACACCTTTAATCAATAAATAAAAATGTAAATGTAAATCTGTGAAATGTAATGTACAGATTCATCATACTGATTAATATTACATTTAAGACGATGGGTTTTGATTTATTTGGGGGAAAACTCCAAACACACATTTACCATTACTGCATTGGTATTTGGATTAGGCTACTTACTGGATGCGGTGAAGTGAATGAATTGGACGCCCTTGGTGACCTGTGGTCAGAGCCGTGGTGGTGCACGGGCCTTGATGCAGGCATCAGGACTGTGTTCCAAACCCAGTCCTGCACACCTAGGACTGTGTTCCAAACCCAGTCCTGCACACCTAGGACTGTGTTCCAAACCCAGTCCTGCACACATAGGACTGTGTTCCAAACCCAGTCCTGCACACCTAGGACTGTGTTCCAAACCCAGTCCTGCACACATAGGACTGTGTTCCAAACCCAGTCCTGCACACATAGGGCTGTGTTCCAAACCCAGTCCTGCACACCTAGGACTGTGTTCCAAACCCAGTCCTGCACACCTAGGACTGTGTTCCAAACCTGGTCCTGCATACCTAGGACTGTGTTCCAAACCCAGTCCTGCACACCTAGGACTGTGTTCCAAACCTGGTCCTGCATACCTAGGACTGTGTTCCAAACCCGGTCCTGCACACCTAGGACTGTGTTCCAAACCCGGTCCTGCACACCTAGGACTGTGTTCCAAACCCAGTCCTGCACACCTAGGACTGTGTTCAAAACCCAGTCCTGCACACCTAGGACTGTGTTCCAAACCCAGTCCTGCACACATAGGACTGTGTTCCAAACCCAGTCCTGCACACATAGGGCTGTGTTCCAAACCCAGTCCTGCACACCTAGGACTGTGTTCCAAACCCAGTCCTGCACACCTAGGACTGTGTTCCAAACCTGGTCCTGCATACCTAGGACTGTGTTCCAAACCCAGTCCTGCACACCTAGGACTGTGTTCCAAACCTGGTCCTGCATACCTAGGACTGTGTTCCAAACCTGGTCCTGCATACCTAGGACTGTGTTCCAAACCCGGTCCTGCACACCTAGGACTGTGTTCCAAACCCGGTCCTGCACACCTAGGACTGTGTTCCAAACCTGGTCCTGCACACCTAGGACTGTGTTCCAAACCTGGTCCTGCATACCTAGGACTGTGTTCCAAACCCGGTCCTGCACACCTAGGACTGTGTTCCAAACCCGGTCCTGCACACCTAGGACTGTGTTCCAAACCCGGTCCTGCACACCTAGGACTGTGTTCCAAACCCGGTCCTGCACACCTAGGACTGTGTTCCAAACCTGGTCCTGCACACCTAGGACTGTGTTCCAAACCTGGTCCTGCACACCTAGGACTGTGTTCCAAACCTTGGCAGCTCACGTGGAGCGGCATAATTGTCTTGCTGCTCTGAGAGTGGGGGGAGGACCCAGCAAGGGGGGTTAGTGAGATCAGCACATACAACAGCACCCTGGGGGGTTAGTGAGATCAGCACATACAACAGCACCCTGGGGTGTTAGTGAGATCAGCACATACAACAGCACCCTGGGGTGTTAGTGAGATCAGCACATACAACAGCACCCTGGGGGTTAGTGAGATCAGCACATACAACATCACCCCAGGGGAAGGGGAGGGGAGGGGATTATTGAAATCAGCACACATAACAGCACCGCGGGCGACTCAGAGTTACGGTGGCGGGCGGGACGGCTTGGAGAAGGTCCTCCTGATCCAAGTGGGCCGCTGAGGGACGGGGTGTAGACCGTGTATCCCTGGCTGACACACAGGAGAATTTGGAATAGATAGGGTACAATTGGCTACTAAATAAAACATTATTTTAATGTGGACACCACTGTAAATGTACAGTGAGAGAGATAGATATGGCGAATGGAATGATAATTTGCTTAGCTTTTGTTTATTGTTCTGTTTTCTTTGCAGAAGTACTTCCCGAATACATGATAATGGACTTCCTGTTTTTGCAGCCACACCCCTGCTAACAGATGCGCGTGTTCTCTTCTCATGCATGGGTTCTGAAGAAAACCACACACACCGTTGGCACTCTGAGGAACACAATCTGACCCGCAAAGACTGACTCCTACACAGGCTTGGGGTTCTTAGTGTTACTTTCAATTCCCATCCAAAACAGAACAACGTAAAATGACTAAAGACATAATTTCACAGTCCTCTGATAAATCCTGTGCCTGATGTTTGAATGCACAAAGTACTATATAATCCTGGACGCATCTGACATTAATATTATTATAAAACAACAACATGGCCTCTAACAAGATCTTATGCCACTTGCTTTTTTCTTCCTCACATAAAGACAGACAGACATTGTGTTATTCATCCATATGCACATACAGGCATAAAGACAGACATGGCGTTATTCATCCATATGCACATACAGGCCATGAATTTAAGGTTATGCGCTGCGTGTTGAAGAAATAACTGATGAATGAAACCATTCAAATTTAAATTTACCATAAACTTGTGTTTTTTTTAAGAACAGGAATAAACAGCAGTTGTATGCGCATGTCAAGCACCCGAAGAATGCCACCCATATTCCTGCACACCTAGGACTGTGTTCCAAACCTTGGCAGCTCACGTGGAGATTCCACCAGTCCATTATTAAAGATTCCACCAGTTCATTATTAAAGATTTCACCAGTTCATTATTAAAGATTTCACCAGTTCATTATTAAAGATTCCACCAGTTCATTATTAAAGATTTCACCAGTTCATTATTAAAGATTCCACCAGTTCATTATTAAAGATTTCACCAGTTCATTATTAAAGATTCCACCAGTTCATTATTAAAGATTTCACCAGTTCATTATTAAAGATTCCACCAGTTCATTATTAAAGATTCCACCAGTTCATTATTAAAGATTTCACCAGTTCATTATTAAAGATTTCACCAGTTCATTATTAAAGATTCCACCAGTTCATTATTAAAGATTTCACCAGTTCATTATTAAAGATTCCACCAGTTCATTATTAAAGATTTCACCAGTTCATTATTAAAGATTTCACAGTTCATTATTAAAGATTTCACCAGTTCATTATTAAAGATTCCACCAGTTCATTATTAAAGATTTCACCAGTTCATTATTAAAGATTTCTTGTGTTTTGCTCCATCGGTTTGCGCTTAGCCTACCCGGCATGTGTATATACAGTATGCGTATCCTAATTTTAAAATGTACCCTATTAAATGTGCATATGAAATGCCAAGTTCCCGCATTTATTTTGGTCACATGGCCATCTATCTGACTTCAGGAGCCAGAATGATGCGTTAGATTTTTTGGCCTTTTTGGCCTTTTTGGCCTTCTGGGCCATTTTGGGCGTTTCGACGGTTTTGGGTGTTTTGGGAGTTTTGACCGTTTTGGGCGTTTTGGGCTGCAGTGCAGGGAGGGGGGGGGGCAGTGCAGGGAGAGGGGGGGGCAGTGCAGGGAGAGGGGGGGGCAGTGCAGGGAGAGGGGGGGCAGTGCAGGGAGAGGGGGGGCAGTGCAGGGGGGGCAGTGCAGGGGGGGCAGTGCAGGGAGAGGGGGGGGCAGTGCAGGGAGAGGGGGGGGCAGTGCAGGGAGAGGGGGGGGCAGTGCAGGGGGGGCAGTGCAGGAGAGGGGGGGCAGTGCAGAGAGAGGGGGGGGCAGTGCAGGGGGGGCAGTGCAGGGAGAGGGGGGGGCAGTGCAGGGAGAGGGGGGCAGTGCAGGGAGAGGGGGGGGCAGTGCAGGGGGGCAGTGCAGGGAGAGGGGGGGCAGTGCAGGGAGAGGGGGGGGCAGTGCAGGGGGGGCAGTGCAGGGAGAGGGGGGGCAGTGCAGGGAGAGGGGGGGGCAGTGCAGGGGGGGCAGTGCAGGGAGAGGGGGGGCAGTGCAGGGAGAGGGGGGGCAGTGCAGGGGGGGGGCTGTGCAGGGGGGGGGGGCTGTGCAGGGAGAGGGGGGGGGCAGTGCAGGGAGGGGGGGGGGCAGTGCAGGGAGGGGGGGGAGAGACCCCCGTCCGTACCCCCTCCAGTCACGTCAGCCACAGTCCCTCTGGAGTTTGGGCAGCAGTTGGGTGGTGCCTTTGTTTATTTGGCCTCTTTAAACAGGACTCACCCTTCATATCTGTGTCTGCATTATGAAACAGGCACAGCTATTACTATTATACACTGGCAACCTGCGTGTTCACTTCTGCCCAATACTTTGCTCTTCTACCTTATTGTAAGACCTCTTTGGGGACATTTGGGACATTTCGAGGCTTGGCCCTGTCTGTACTGTATCTGAAAAGCATTTTTCCAATAGAAGGAGGAGGGGGAGAGCAAGAGGAGGGGGCATACAGTGGTGCTTTGGCTGAGTTTTTGTTAGCTGAGATTACCCTTGGTGGCTAACTATTAAGCAAGTTATTGTTATAAGCTAACCTATAACTCAGTTCAGTTTTTTACTTCAGCTGGTCATGATAGCTGGTCCCCTGCCCAGTCCTGAGCTCCTGCTCATTTTGGGGAGATTTGCCCTGCTGGTGGTGGAGGCGAGATTCCTCCCTCAGTAAAACACTTTGAGTCTGAACTCCACTGGCGTTAGCAGCAGCTCCACTGGCATTAGCAGGGGCTTAGTGACGTTTAGCTGAAGTTAGCCACCCTGTTACTTTGCTGCATATGGATTTTGCTATCAGTCGAGCGTTTGGCATACTTGTGGCTGCCTGACTAGTATGAATGCAGCTATTACTGCACTTTTGAAAGAGACGTGATTCCAGCAGTGTGCAACACGATGTTACCTACACGAAAAAGGTTGAGCAGAGCAAATGATCTGTTCCAGCCCAACTAGACTAAAGCCGGCTACCCTATAACTCTGCTGCATATGATAGTGAAGTGGGAGTTAATGCTATGGGAAATGTCGGTCAAGCATTTTGGTATACTCGTGTGTGAGTGCTTGAGTGAAGTGAATTGAAGTGAAAAAATATTGCTGCATTTTTGCTGTGATTGCAGTGCCTTGTCTACAATACAAACATGAGTAAATAGCTAGCTAAATAAATACCTAGCTAAATAGCTTGTGTGGAAAGTGAATATTTGACGAATCATATAAGAATATTATGAATAAATGTAGTTGTTTTATAGGCGGGTTAGTCTCGTCATCTTGGGGGTGTGGGCAGGGTTGAGAATGGGGGCGTTTTTTGATGGTTAGCACAAAAGGGAAGCAAGGAAAGAAATCATGCATAGTATGCTTTTAAATACGCAGAATTTTAATAGTCAATTTCAAATGCTCCAAAAAAACATTTCATCTTCCACATTGCACTGTCGAATCACTGGCCCCTTGCCCTCAGCCAACCCCGTACCCCCCCCCCCCCTCTCATTTCCTGTCACAGAGGAAGTGCCTCACCCTACAACCTCTTCCCTGATTGGCCCCTATCAAACTATGATGTCTAAGAGATAGAGGGAAAACAGGGGGAAGGGTAGGCTTTAAAGGGGAAGGAAGAGAGGGGGCAGAACAGAAGCAGAACAGAGCAGGTATGAAGGTGGGTGAGACAGAGAAGGAGAGAAAGAGAGAGAGAAAGAGAGAGGGAAAGAGTAAGCAGCACAAACAGAAGCCACTTAGAGGGGGACACAGGACACAGAGGCTGAGGTAAGTACACCACAGGAACGGAGAGAGAGAGAGAAAGAGAGAGAGAGGGAAAGAGAGAAAGAGGGAGAGAGGCCAAGAGGTGTTAAAGAGAGATCGATTGGTGTGTGTGAGTTTTTATGAATATATATATATATATATATTTTATATATATACTGTACATATACATAGTATTCCAGTGTATTGATGCTATGTTTTATGTGTCATTGTTAATTGTTTTATAATTAATTGCTTTTGCTGAGGCCAAGAGGTGTGTGTGTGTGAGAGAGAGAGAGAGAGGGAGAGAGGAGGAGAGAGACAGAGGGAGAGAGGAGGAGAGAGAGGGAGAGAGGGACAGAGAGAGAGAGAGGGAGAGAGGAGGAGAGAGAGAGGGAGAGAGGGAGAGGGAGGTGTGAGCAGAAGCACATCCGGGGAGACGGTAAAGTTACCAGGCAGGCAGAAGGGCACCCACTTGGGGGGTCTCTCAGGAACTGCGCTTAATACTTACACAATATTATTAGCCTACAGTTGCTGTCAAGGGTGCGCAGTGTGCTCATTATCGCCATGTCTTTAGCATCGTGTGCCTAGCTGTGCGCTCAGCCTGGGAAGCCCTCTCGCCGCTGTTCCCTCTCTCCCAATCCTTGTACCAGTGTTAAGTGTTCATGGGACACTGGTCGGGGGCTGGGGGGGGCGGGGCAGGGGCTTAAACACTGGCAGGGTGCCAACAACGCACCTGAGTTAGGTAACAAGCTTTGTTTCTTCGCTTTAGATCATGCTACACAGCAGGCTTCAGTGGGTCTGTAAAATCAGCTGTCACAGCAGGAGGCTCTGGGTTCCAACCCCGGCTGGCCAGATCCTCCCTGCATGGAGTCTGCAGGCTCTCCCCGTGTTTGCGTGGCTTTACTCTGGGAACTGCGGTCTCCTCCCACACTCAAAGACATGAGACATGCAGGACTGGAGTTGGTGCCGCACTGTGGCTACCCACTGCTCATAAGTAACTAGGATAGGCCAAATGCCCAACTCGCATCAATATAGTATACCTTATCTCATCTTATCTAGCCTAGATGATTTGTTTCAGCTTCCATTTCTGTGAAGAATTATCAAATGCAATCATTTCAAACAGCTTCTGGTATGAGAATGAAAAGTAATATAATATGCATGTGCGTGAGTGTGTGTGTATGAGTGTGTGTGTGTGTGTGTATGAGTGTGTGTGTGTGTGTGTGTGTGTGTGTGTGTGAGTGTGTGTATGAGTGTGTGTGAGTGTGTGTGAGAGAGTGTGTGTATGAGTGTGTGTGTGTGCGTGTGAGTGTGTGTGTGTGTGTGCGTGAGTGTGTGTGTGTGAGTGTGTGTGAGAGAGTGTGTGTATGAGTGTGTGTGTGTGTGAGTCTGTGTGTGAGTGTGTGTGTGAGTGTGTGACTGTGACTGTGAGTGTATGTGTGAGAGTGTGTGTGTGCATGAGAGTATGTGTGAGTGTGTGTGAGTGTGTGTGGGTGTGTGCATGGATTGTTTGGCAAATAAAGGGCACAAAAACATTCAGTGTCATTATTTTAAATATGTAAAGTAACGCTTGCCTGTTTGCTTATTGATATATCTCTATGTATCAATGTGTTAATATTTCATATCCTAGATCTCTGTATTAATGATTGCTGTATTAATATTCTTGCAGGGTTTGCAATTGCTTAACCCCTTAAGGATCACCCGATTTCTTTATACGAGCTTGAAGATGACATACCCAAAATAAAATGGTTACTACTTGAACCCTTTTGACTACAGGCACAATCTTGGTCTCTTCTGAAAGGTACAGTAACCCGTGGGGGTGTTTTTTCCCAAAAGCCAAAATTACTGCAGCAAAAACAGACAAATCCCTATCAAATTTGATGACCATATCACCAAAAATTTGCATTCTGCATTGTTTTTTCTAAGATACTTCTAGGCAGGTTTCCAAAAAGGACATTTGGAGGATCCAAAAGGACACATGTAAACTAAATGATATTATGGGTCGTGTATGAGGTGTAAAATGCTATAGATTGCACACTAAATGCTAAAACACTTTTTATCCTGAAAATGTGTTCTCACTTCCCCCCCGCCCGTCAGCCTCCCCTGCCTCTCCCTCTCAAAACCCCTCTCCCCGTCTGGAAGCAGCATTCCAGGAGGTTGTAATTACATAATTACAATAATTACAACAATAACAACTTGTATACTAATAGATTGATTGAGGTCCACTGATTGAAGATTCAAGGGCCTGCTCCCTATTTATAAGCATACAGAATCATAATAAACCATTTTGAGAATATATTTAGATGCTTGCCGGTGTAAAATGGGGTCACGTCACTGGAAATGATCCAAAACACCTCTGCCAAAGCAAAAAGTGCTAAAGGTCCAAAAAGTTGAAGTTTCTTGACTGGCCAACTCAATCATCTGTCCTCAATCCAATTGAGCACGCATTTCACTTGCTGAAGACCAGACTGAAGGCAAATAGCCCCTGAAACTGAAGCGGGCTGCAGCACAGGCCTGGCAGAGTTGCAGCAGGAGACACCCAGCAGCTGATGATGTCTGTGGGTCGTAAACTTCAGGCAGACATTGACTGCAAAGGATTTGCAAAAAATATTGAATGTGTTATTATTTTTGAATATATTTATATTTTATTTCAGTTTGTGTTAATCTGTCCAATTGATTTTGGTCCACTAAAATTTGGGGGACTGTGTATACATTTGGCTGTAATTCCTACATGGTTCATCCAATATAGATGTGAAAACCCTCAAATGAAAGCTGAACCATTCACTTCAACAGGTTGTTTGCTGGAGTACAGAGCAAAAATAACAAAAAATGTGTCACTGTCCAAATACTTACAGACTGCACTGTATAGGTGTAGGTTGTCGTGACTGTTGCAGGGAACTGATTCCACCACTGGGGGGCCACAATAGAGAAGAGACACGGCCAACAGGGGGCCATTTCAGGAAGGGGTGGAAAAGTCACCAGACACTGTAGTATGGAGTGGTCTCGCAGCACAGGAGCGTAAAGATTGGTAACAGATTGCAGAAGTGTAAGGTTTGATAATACATTCAGTCAGCACTTCATTAGGTATTTATTAGACTTCTTTTTTTAAACGTATGAAGTCTTCTGCTGCTGTAGCCTATCCACTTAGAGGTTTGACCCATTGTGCGTTCAGAGATGCTCTTCTGCATATCACTTTTGTAATGTGTTGTTACTTGCATTACTGTCACCTTCCTGTCAGCTTTGACCAGTCTGGCCCTTCTCCTCTGACCTCTCATTGACAAGGCGTTTCTGCCCACAGAACTGCTGCTCACTGGATGACCAAGAACCCAACCGTCACTTTAACAGAGCTTCGTAAGTCCTCTGCTGAGATGGGAGAATCTGCCGGAAGGATGACCATCTCAGCAGCACTCTCAATCAGACCTTTATAGTAGAGTGGCTAGATGGACGGCAGTCTTGAGCTTGGAGTTCGCCAAATGGCATTTAAAGAGCATGAGGAAAAAGATTGTCTGGTCTGATGAGACAAAAATGTAACTCTTTGGGCAGAATTCCAAGCACTATGTCTGGCGAACACCAGGCACTGCTCATCTCCTGGCTAACACCATCCCTACAGTGAAGCATGGTGGTGGCAACATCACGTTATGGGGGTGCTTCTCAGTGACAGGGACAGGGAGACTGGTCAGAATTGAGGGAAGGATGAATACAGAGAGGTCCTTGAGGAAAACCAGCTCCAGAGTGCACATGACCTCAGACTGGGGCGACGGTTCACCTTTCAGCAGGACAATGACCTGGAGCATCCAGCCCAGACAATGCTGCGGCTTCAGGACAGGTCTCTGACTGTCCTTGAGTGACCCCGCCTAAGCCCAGACTTAAACCCCACAGAACATCTGTGGAGAGACCTGAAGATGGCAGTTCACTGATGCTTCCCATCCAATCTCACGGAGCTTGAGAGGATCCAGGAAGAATGGGATAAACTGCCCATATCCAGGTGTCCAAAGCTTATTGAGAAGCATCACAGCTGTAATTGCTGCCAAATGGGCTTCTACAAAGTACTGAATTAAGGGTCAGAATACTTACAGTGTATAAATCATAAATACATTTATTTGCAAAAATCTCTAAAAAAAGTTTTTTCACTTTGTCATGAAGGGTTATCGAGTGTAGATTGATAGCCAATGATGGCAATTCTTTTTAAGATCAAATCTCTAACACAATGAAGTGCAAAAAGTGAATGGTGAAAAAAAAGTGAATACTTTCTGAAGTCAATGTAGATTGCAGAAGTGTAAGGTCTGATAATAGATTGCAGAAGCATAAGGTTTGATAGTAGGTTGCAGAAGTGTAAGGAATAGGGATTGATAATAGATCCCAGAAGTATAAGGTTTGATAGTAGATCACAGAAGTATAAGGTTTGATAATTATTGCAATACTGTACAGACATGCTAAAATATAAAGCAGCCCCAAGAGCTATGGAAATTCATCTATTTTGCACTAGGGTACAGGGGATGCAGGGATTATATGTGCCTGTTTTTTTGTCTTGTATTCTATGTTGGTAAAATAACTTTAGCTCATGTTAATCTGTCTACTTCGTTCCCTGCCAATGAGATCGGCTAGCAAGCTAACACTGTTAGCTAATGTTAGCCATTTCCAACTTTTAGCAGGCGAGGTGCAATGATTGTACACATTTTGCCTTACATCACCCTCCTCCCGACAAAAAACTGACATTATACATAAAGGGGGCGGGGGCATGACCAAATAGCATATATTTCAAAGATTTAGTTTCAACATTTAATATTTACGTTCACATTGAAGTTTTACATTTATATTCACTATACACTTATATTTAGCATTTACATTTACACACACACATATATATATATATATATGTGTGTATATATATATCCCTTGAGAATATATATATATATATATATATATAAACAATATAAATATAAACAATATATATAAACAATAAATATACATTTACATTAATATTTAAAATGTGTATTTATTGTTAACAGTTATATTTAATAAATCATTTTACAAACTTACTTAGTGATTGCAATATTTTAGACAAATGTCTCTCGAAATGATTAAAAACATGGCATTTGAAAGTTGTAGGATTATTTAATTTTGACCAAAAGAAAGACTTCCAAATGTAATGTTTCAGCATTACTGGCATACCGGCTCTGGAAATGCCGTTTTCAGCTGATGGTTATAATATTAAAAGATTTTATTATAATTATGAAATCACCCCGCTTGCTTGATGGAAAACTGGCTGGGGCATGTTTGACAGTGTTTGTGTGGCCATTCCTTACAGCTTCAGCAGGTACCCTAGATGTGATTGTGCTGTAAACTATCATACATAACTGCATACATTCTGGTACTTGAAAAACACATTTTTCACCTATAAGGCATGGCAATGTGATAGTAAATGTATAGCGCCTTTATCCACAGCGCTGTACTTTTGATGCCTCTCATTCACCCGTTCACACACACTCATGCCGATTGGCTGCCATGCAAGACACCAACCAGCTTGTCAGGAGCATTTGGGTGTTAGGTGTCTTGCTCAGGGACACTTTGACAGGGCGGGATTGAACCAGCAACCCTCCGACTGCCAGACGACTGCTCTTACCTCCTGAGCCAATGATCGACCCAATGACCTCACACGCGAGTTTTAACAAGCTTACCATGTGTGGCATATTTCATTTCTGGCAATACAGGCAGTAATATACACTTGCCGAGCACATTATTAGGAACATTTTTACTTTATTACACCTACTCATTCATGTGATTATCTAATCAGCCAATTGTGTGGCAGCAGTGCAATACATACAATCGTGTAGATACAGGTCTAGAGCTTCAGTTCATGTTCACATCAACCATCAGAATGGGGAAAAAAATGTGATCTAAGAGACTTTAACCACGGAATGAGTGTTGGTGGCAGTGGTTTGAGGTTTGAGTGGTTTGAGTATTTCAGAAACTGCTGATCTCCTGGGATTTTCACGCACTCTAGTGTCTAGAGTTTGCGAAGAATGGTGAAAGACAGAAACGCCTTGTTAATGAGCAATGTCAGAGGAGAAGGCCAGAGTGGTCAAAGATGATTAGGAAGGTGAAAGTAACGCAAATAACCACACATTACAATAGTGGTATTCAGTAGAGTATCTCCGAATACACAACGCATTATAACACCAAGTGGATAGGCTACAAGTCTAAAAAAATAAGTCTAATAAATACCTAATAAAGTGCTCACTGAGTGTAGATCCACGACGGGAATGCTCGCCGCTTTTCTGGCGTTGACGCCAAAAACTACTTGTACGACCTCCCATCTTCATGTGCTCTAGTATGAACGCCGTGGGAACGACAACCCCGATTCGGTTCCCCTTGAAACCAGGCACACATGCTAAAATCAAATGCGAAACATGTGACGCGTAACTTTCGAATCCCTAATGAACAGAATGCGAAAGAAGGGGCGAATGAGTGAGCGCTAAGAAGGGGAAATAGCATCAGGAAGACCTATTCACGAGGAGAGAAATAAAATAGGCTTTAAACTACACCGACACGGAAATGGTTATTTACGTAGCATAGTCATAAGTCATTACCATATGCGAGGTCGGATGTTAAATGTTGATAGTCTGTAAGATTAGCTCTTAGTTTATTGTCTAAGGTGCGTGCGGAGAATCGCCGCGCTGAAAGGAGCACAGATAGGCGAAGATAACTCAGGATCTGACTACAGTCTCTGGAGTTAGAGCGGCAGAGAGCTACTGTTACAAGGTAGGACACTTCTTAATCAGCTCTCAGAGAGATATTTACAGAACATTTAATTTTTAATATTTTGTTTTTCTGAAGAGGTCAAATTTCGTCTTGCTTGTCTGCAATTCTGAGACCTGACACTGTTATTCCTGAACATTTACGCTCAGCCACAGAAAGTCGTTTCTACCTGCAATGTTCAGGTTTAATTAAGTGACTTTCTGGCTTTTTCCAAAGCTTTTATTTGAAATCCCTTGAGAATATTGACCATGTAAATGTCTGATACGGTAGGTTAAGTAATATTCTAATGAGATAATTTTGTCTACCTGTTCATCCTACATCAGGGGGAATTTTACACATGAATTTTTTTGCATTTTTACAATGCTCTATGCACTCTTGGAAATAGAGGGACAAATGCTTGTTGCTAGGGCAGTACCCTATATATAAGTACATAACATTTTACACCTAGCCAGCAATATGTAACTAATTTGTACCTTTTTTGCTTGGAAAATGTAGTCGTTTGTACCCGAAGAGAACATAACTGTACTTTCAGGGTCCATTTCGGAAATTAGACCCTGAAGAACAGAAATTAACCTCTACTGTCTCTTTATTTTTGAGTGTACCTACCATCTACACTCATTTCAATTTCTTTAAAGGAATCCATTAGCACTCAGTCATAAATATATCCATTGTCAATATATCCCAATGAAACCAACAGTTGAAGGCACTGTAAAACCGAGTCACTTGCGCTGAGAGTTTCATGCTCAGGCACGCAGAATGACTGGAATGTCGATGGGCCAGAATTTCCACCTTTGAATCGTACACCAGGTTGTGTTCATAGCTGCTCGGTCGCTATTGACTACAGCATTGCATTTGTGCATCACATTTTATTTAGCAGACTCTTTTGTCCAGAGCGATGTACAGCCCTGCGCTGGTGTTCATTGGTCCATTGCCTTCTGTCTGTCAGTCATGTCTGCACGGCCGGCCTCTCCTGCCCCCTCCATCTCCCTCCTGGAGATCAGGTCCGAAACCCGGCTGGTGCTGGGAGCGTTCCTCAGGCGCTCTGCGGCCGTCCCCCCGGGTCAGCGTCCCGGGAGGGTCGGAGGGACGTACTGGGACCATAACAAATTCCGGTGAAGTTCACCCTAAATCCAGCCTGCCTCTGTATGCTAAACTCTCAGAAATAAAGGTACAAATGCTTGTTTGTGGGGCGGTACCCTATAGGTACATAAAATTGTACGCCTGGCCAGCAATATATAATTAAAAAAACATACTTGTTTCTACCTAAAGAGAACATTACTGTACTTTCAGAGTACATTTGGAAAATTTGATCCTTGAAGAACAAAAATGTACCTCTACTGTCACTTTATTTCTGAGTGTATTTTCTTCTCCTCGCTCGTCTGTTCAGCACTGAGCGCATTTACTCTAACCGCATACATTTCATCCATATCGGACTCATAAAACGAACCCTAAATCAATGCCTTCGACTTCTTTCAGATTTTGATTGTTACTGTTATTCTATTCTTTTAATAAACATGAGATTGTTATTCTCCTTTGACTATAATAAAGATGTGATTGTTATTCTACACTGACTTAAATAAACATGGGATTGTTATTCTACTTTGATTTCAATAAAGATGTCATTCTTATTCCACTTTGACTATAATAAATATGTGATTGTTCTTCTACTCTGACTTTAATAAACATGAGATTGTTATTGTATGCTGAAATCCGTGACTGTTATTCTGTTCTGACCCCAACACCACCATGCAGTGCAAGTTCTAAAGATGGCCACTGCATAACCGAGGGTGATCAAAATGGCCGCCGCAGAGCTGAGGCTGATCAAAATGGCCTCTGCAGAGCTGAGGGTGATAAAGATGGCCGCCGCAGAGCTGAGGGTGATAAAGATGGCCGCCGCAGAGCTGGGGGTGATAAAGATGGCCGCCGCAGAGCTGAGGGTGATAAAGATGGCCTCCATGGAGCTGAGGGTGATAAAGATGGCCGCCGCAGAGCTGAGGGTGATAGGGACTCACTGGATTTGCAGAGCAGCTCAGAGGAGGAGAAGAAATACAGTTTAAAAGACCTGATAAAGAAGCACAAGAAATCTCGTTCCTTCAAATCACGTCTGCGGAGAGACCAGGAGAGGATGGTCGGCAGCCCCCAAGAGGAAGTGGTGTCACCATCTTCATCTTCCTCTGAGGATATGAGCGATTCCGAGGAGGAAAACAAGAAGAAGAAGAAGAAAAAGAAGAAATTTAAGTCGTCCTTTGCCTCTTTATTGCGTAAGATGAAGTTATCTAAGAAGGATCCATCAAATCCCAAAAGACCCACTTCACTGGTGATCCAGACTGATCCCGTGGAGTCACTGATGTCACCAGGTAAGTGTGTGTGTGTGTGTGTGTGTGTGTGTGTGGGGGTGGATAGGTGTGTGCGTGCGGGGATGTGCATGTGTGTGTTTCTGCACATTTTAACGCACAATTGACACATTTTGACGCTGAATTTAACAGAAATAAATGTCTCTGTCTTGCTTTTTTCTCACTCCCCTCTCTCTCCCTCGCTGTAGGCCACACTCCCGAGTTCTTTGAAGAAGTGGCGGACAAAGTCGACAAATTTGCCCAGAGTTTGAAGAGGAAAGACCACCGACCAGCCAGTTCAGGTGACGAGATGAACCTCCTGCCAGTCCTCTGGTCCTGTGTCCATCAGTAATCATTCACAATGCTGCCTGTGGTGCCATTCACTGCCCGGCAGTATCTGGGTGATCTCCTGGAGCAGCTTTTAAGGCAGGGGCTTAAAACCTCAAACTGAGCAACCGCTCTGAGGACGGGGGCAGGCTAGCCACATACAAGTGTCCCTGACCGCCTCGGAATCACGCCCCGGGGCTAGAGACGGCCCGGCTTGAAGATGGCGTGCTGTTCTCATTCAGACCACCAGGGGGCAGGGTTGTAGCAGTGTTTCCTCAGCAGTACATGGGGATTTATCATAAACAGGGTAAAATTGGCCAGTAAATTGGGAGGAAAATGGGAAAACATCAGAAACCAAGAAAAAAAACATTTTAAAAGAATTAAAACGGGCTAGTCTCAAACATCTGCATTGCTGTGTCATTTGTCTCATGCGTAACCTGTGAGAAACTGCAATGTAACGGCTGTGTAATGGGAGCTACAGGTTAAAGGTTAAAACTTAAAGGTTGTTGGTTTACGTTACAAACCCATCTCTCCAACCGTTGCTCAGGCTGCTGCTGTTGTAACCTTCGTTCGGCTGAAGCGCTTCAGTAAATATCCAGATGTCAAAACAGGCGGTGTTTGTATGAGAATGTCTGTTAAACGCCAGATGCACTTACTTAGATAATGTGATGATGGTGCCGTATAACTAATAATGTCTCTTTCCTGTTCCAGCCCCTGACAAGGAGAGTATTGTGCAGCAGTTGGTCCAGGCTCTGCAGATGCAGGGAGATGCCATCAACGTCAAGGTATGATCCACTGGGCCTCGTTCTGTCCTGTAGTGCTATGCTTTTGTGTTGTAATCCATCTCTTTCTCACTCTCTGTCTGACTCTGTCTCACTCTCTTCTCTTTCAAGTGCAAATGCTTTATTGGCACAACATATTACAAAATATATATTGCCAAAGCGTAGTGACGACAACACAGCAACAATCAATCATAGTAACAATACACAAAAAAAGCAGTATCAAACATAACAACATAAATTACAGTGATATAACTATGAACTATTATCGCTTCATTTCTCTTTCAAATGACATGTCTCAGTATACGTATTGCCAACAATCGACCAGTAACAGCACTGAAAAACAACAATAACAGTAATATAGCATTTATTATTGACAATTAACAATTAAATATGAATTCAAAATATCTATCTCTCCTTACTGTCAGATGTTACTGTCATAAAATTTGCCAACAAAAGCGTGACAATTATATGTCATTTGACATAACCTGACATCATCTGTTAATCTATCTTGTGAAAAATTATGCCATCTTGTGAAAAGTCATTCTGTGTAAAATCAACCAGAAATATGGGGGGTGACTACTCAATTTTGCTCAAACTTTGCCTGAATGTCCTTTATACTCACAGTGAGCACGTTATCAGGTATTTATTAGACTTATTGTTTAGACTGACAAGTGGATGTTTAAAACCTGACAACATGTACACTGGCACAATGTTCTGTCACAAGCCACAAGCAAAATGATCATTTATTAAAAAATTATACAATGCCAAAGTTGGGTGTGGTCAGACCCAAAAAAATGCCCAAAAAGTGTTATTCAACTCAGCTAATTTACAAAACATTGACTTCATACAAGAATGCCTTTGCCTGTTTTGATCAGTTTAAACAGGACCTCAATTTACCTGAACATTTGCATATGTGTGCAAGTGTGACTAAAGGATAGACTTTGGGATAAAAACATATATATAATCAACACATTGAATTAAAATAATTAAAAAATTAAAAACCAGATGTTTTACGAACCATTTTCTACACAATGTCTTTGCTGAAGAAACATTTGTAATTGAATGCACATTTTTAAAACATGCATTTTAATGTCTTATATGTACATGTTCCTGGAGATATGTTCCTGAAGTGATATTTTAACTGATCAAAACAAGAGACTGTGAGGTTGGGGGTGACGGAGAGCCACTTGCGACTAGGAGGAGAACCCTTCAAAAAGCGCGCACGCGAACGTGTTCGCCACTAATTTCCCCCTGAACAAAATGGAACTAAATACTTCCCTTCTCCCGAGACAAAGGGAGGAACAAAAACAAACCCGAAGGCGATTTAGAGTCGATTCTCGGCCGGCGGAAACAATAAAACCGAGGAACGTTACCGAACTTGCGTGAAACACGCACTTTTCTGCCTTCACAAAAAGGCGAGCCTCTAATAGGCGTGTCAGTACCTTCTTAACATGCTGAATGTGCTCCGAGAGTGTGGCGGAAAAGATCAGAATATCGTCTAAATAAACGAAAACAAATCTCTCCAGCATGTCCCGAAGCACATTATTAACGAGCGCCTGAAACACTGCGGGGGCGTTAGTGAGACCAAACGGCATAACCAGGTATTCATAATGACCAGAGTGTGTGTTGAAGGCTGTTTTCCATTCATCGCCTTCCCGTATGCGTACCAGATTGTACGCATTACGGAGGTCTAATTTGGTGAAGAATGACGCTGTTCGCAGGCGCTCGAATGCTGAGTTCATCAACGGCAGGGGGTACCTATTCTTTACAGTGATCGCATTCAGACCTCTGTAATCGATGCAGGGCCTTAGGCTCCCGTCCTTTTTTTTGACAAAAAAGAATCCCGCCCCTGCCGGTGATGATGACGGTCAGATGAACCCGTTGGTTAGGGCATCTTGAATGTATTCTTTCATAGCCCTGCTCTCAGGTACTGACAACGAATAGAGCGCACCCCGGGGCGGAGCTGTACCAGGATGCAACTCTATAGCACAGTCGTATGAACGGTGGGGAGGTAACACAGTAGCCCGTTGTTTACTAAAAACCTCCGCCAGGTCACTATACGACTGCGGGACATTAGATGGCAGCGGGAACGCAACAGCCCCCACCATCCGATCCTCCCTCCCACTGATAGCGATTTGTCCTAGGCTATCGAGATCCCTGTCTGTGACGTCACTACCCTCTCCCTCGTCTATGGGGAGGCTCCAGTCACAGACTGGGTCCCACGCCAGGCTCCCTTCCGACTCCTCCTCCTCGGGTGCCCTAACCCCAGGGTTTAGGAGCTCACTAGACTCCTCCTCATCCCATTCGGAACCTATGTCATTCCCACGGTCGGTGTGAGCGGCGCACTGCGGACCCCACCGAGACACCGGATTACTCTGGCTACCCCAGTTCATGTGAGGCTGGTGTTTCATAAGCCAGACGTGTCCTAAAACTATCGGATATGCCGGGGATTCCACCACATAAAAATGTATGCGCTCCCAGTGCCCCTGGAACGGGATTCGCATAACCACCCGCTCTGTCCGCTGGCGAACCACCCCGGTCCCCAACGGACCCCCGTCTAGTGCAGTGATCGACTGGGGTTGCGGCATAGAGCGAAACAGCAGTCCCTTCCCTTTAGCCCACTGCTGGTCAATTAAATTATCCACCGCCCCAGAGTCTATAAAGGCTTCTGCCCCAACGGCGGCTCCTCTCCAAATTAACTCAATTCGTACTGTGGTGCGAAAGCTAATACCCTTGAGCGGTCCCACTAGTGACTTTCGCTCCACTAGTGGGACTGCTCTTTTGCTTTTAAGTCCGGACAGTCTCTGCAAAAATGCCCTGGCCGATGACAAATGAAACACAACCCCTCTCTCCCGGGTCGTTTACGGGCACGCGCCAGAGTGGTAACCCCCAGTTGCATCGGCTCCTCCCCTCTGCGTGTCTCCCGGCTCCCCTCAGCCCTTATAGTTCTATCTGGGGGAGGCAGGCTGGGCCAATTGACTCTGCCCTGACGACCGGCCTTCTCTCTATCTCGTTCCCGCACCCGGTTATCAATGCGAATGGCGGTGGAAATGAGTGCCCCTAAAGTCTCCGGGGGTTCCAGGGTAGCGAGAACATCCCTAACGGGGTCGGATAGTGCACCCGTAAACAGAGTTATCAGAGGGTCGTCCGCCCACCCCGTCTCCCCAGCCAGAGCTTGAAACACCACAGAGAATTCGGCCACGCTCTGCGTTCCCTGCCTCATTTGTGTTAGGCGGGCCGCGGCCTCTTTACCCGTAATGTTGTGATCAAAAACTCTGGTCATTTCTTGGATGAGGGACTGAGAATCACTCGTAACGGGTCCCCCGGGGCGCGGATCAGTAAGGATAAAATTAATGCTACCCGCGAGTCCTCAGTTGAGAACCGAGAAGGATGGGCTTTAAAGAATATCAGGCACTGCGACAGAAAACCCTTACATTTGCCCGCCTCCCCTCCATACCATAGCGGCAACTGTAACGTGGGCTCCCTGATTATAGGTGTAGTAACCGAGGAAGAGGGAGCCGCAAGTTGGGTAGGAGTGGGAAGTGGTTGATGGTCTGGAGATGACTCTTGTACCTGCCCTGAGCGAAACTTGCTCGCTAGTTGTCGAAAACTGTCGGCCAGACCTAACAGCACATCCTGCTGCCTACCTAACTGGGCCAGGATTTCGTCCCGACGCCGAAACACTAAGGGGTAAGAGGGGGTTGGGTAAGAGTCCCTCCCTTCCATTCCAACACTAGTCACTGGTCTCTCCCAGGTGGCTTGTGTATTGTGAGGTTGGGGGTGACGGAGAGCCAGTTGCGACTAGGAGGAGAACCCTTCAAAAAGCGCGCACGCGAACGTGTTCGCCACTAATTTCCCCCTGAACAAAACGGAACTAAATACTTCCCTTCTCCCGAGACAGAGGGAGGAACAAAAACAAACCTGAAGGCGATTCAGAGTAAATAATGTACATGCACATTTCATGCCATTTTTTCAACAGATTGACATAGTACCTTTGGAGGGTGTGTCTCCTCCCTACTTGACGGATGGTGTAATTGACGGGCCCAGCTTTGGCCACCACCTCGTAGGGGCCATGCCATTTGGCCAGAAACTTACATTCACTCATGGGGATCAGGACCATCACCTTGTCTGGGCATTCCTGTTGTACAGCCTGGCCTGCTCTGCCTGGGCCTGGGTCATGTGCTCCCGGACCATCGGCCAGATGCGCGCCATCCGTTGGTCCATGTCGACCACATGCTCCACCAGGGAGCGCTGTCTGGATGGCTGCTGTTCCCAGGCCTCCTTGGCGAGGTCCAGGAGCCCTCGTGGCCGCCTCCCGTAGAGTAGCTTGAAGGGGGCGTACCCTGTGGATGCCTGGGGGACCTCACGTATGGCAAACATTAAATACAGCAGTAGGTGATCCCAGTCCTTACCGTCGGTGGTTATCATCTTCCTCATCATCATCTTCAAGGTCTTGTTGAATTGTTCCACCAGCCCATCCGTCTGGGGGTGGTAGACCGACGTCCTCATTTGTTTAATTTTTAGCAGTTTGCACATTTCCTTCATTACCCCAGACATGAAGCAGGACCCCTGGTCAGTCAGCACCTCCTCTGCTATCCCCACCCGGCTAAACAGCAGGAAAAGTTCTCTCGCGACACTTTTTCCTGTCGCGGCCCATAACGGCACGGCCTCCGGATATCGGGTGGCGTAGTCTAGGATCACCAGGATGTAGCGGTGGCCCCGGCTAGACTTGGGTAGGGGTCCCACTATGTCCATGGCAATCCTGCAAAATGGCACATCTATGATGGGGAGGGGTATCAGGGGGTTGCGATAGGTTACCTTCGGGCTGTGCAGTTGGCACGGCGCACACTGCCGGCAGTAGTCCTCTACGGCCCTCTTGACGCCCGGCCAGTAGAATCGGGCCACAATCCTCTCCTGCGTCTTCTCGCGCCCAAGGTGCGCCCCCAACAGGTGGGTGTGGGCAAGATACAGTACCTTGGAGGTGTGAGTCTGGGGTATCAGCAGCTGCTCCACTTTCTCATTGTTGATCCTGCAGACACGATACAGGAAGCCATTCTGGCCGGTCTACTCACCCCGTCTTGTGGGACGCCCTCGATATACACTGCAGCCTTCCAGGCCTGGGCAAGGTTGGGGTCTTGTAGTTGGGTGGCGCCAAACTCGGTTGGGGCCCTTTCTGTCTCGGGTTGGAACTCAGAAAATTCCCCGGTGCTGCTGGATTCGGGCCCCAGGGGTTGCTGTCGGGTCGGGCCCTCCTGGGCGGTGTCCGTGGTTCCCGTGTGGGGTCGCGCTGTGGGTCGTCTCCCGGCTGGGGTTGTGGTCTCCTCTCCGTCACTCTCCCCGGACGGGGCTACCCAGACCGGGTGTGGCCCCCGGTGACCCCGACGGCGGGATGGGGGGTTGGCAGCGGCCCTCCCCGGTGTAGGCCTCTCATCCCAGTAGCTCCGGAACAGCAGGCAATCTCGCCCCAACAGCACTGCCACCGGCAAGTTTTCCACCACGCCCACCTTCCCCGTGAATTGCCCCCTAGGGGTGGTTATTGTTACCTTGGCGGTGGGGTAGTGTCGCACATCGCCATGTATACAGGTGACTGCGATTGTTTCACTTCGTCTCTCTCCAGCTAGGGTGTGTCTCACCAGCGTAATGGCGCTCCCGGAGTCCAGCAGGGCCTCGGCGTCTTGGCCCCCGATCCTGATGGGTAGTCTTGGGGCTGCCGTGCCCTGGTGGGCCCAGCATGTGGTGAGGTAGTGGCAGGGTCTGCCACTCTCTGGAGCGGTGGCCATGGACTCCTCCCTGCTGGGGCAGTCCCGGCTTAGATGGCCCTCCTGGCCGCAGGTGAAGCACCGCCTCATCTCCCTCCTTCGGCCCATCTCCGTCCGGGCATCCTCCTTCCACTGGGGTCTGGTCCGAGGCTCCGGTCGGACCGCCGCTGGAGGTCTTCGGGGGCTGTCCGTTCTCGTCGCTCGGATCATCTCCTGGGCCACCTGGTGGTTCTCGAGGAGGTTGACGAGGCCATCAATGGTCCGGGGCCCCTGTTGGGCCACGTACTTTTTAATTTCTGGGGCCAGGCTCCGGGCACAGCGGTCCAACACCACCCGGTGGAGGAGGGCCGGTCCGTCGCCCTCCACAAACCAGCTCTTGGTCAACCGCCCCAGGGCCATCACCTGGGCCCTCGCCGGGAGGGCGGGGTCATAGGTCCACTGATGGAACCTCTGTGCTCAGGCTGGCAGGCTGTACCCATACTGGGCTAGGATGGTAGCCTTCAGGGTGGGGTAGACATGGGCCTCGGCAGGGGGTAGGCCTCGGTAAGCTTTCTGGGCCTCTCCGCTGAGGAATGGTGCCAGGATAGAGCCCCAGGCTTCGTGGGGCCATTTCTCTAAGTGGGCCGTCCGCTCAAAGGTCTCCAGGTAGGCCTTGACCTCGTCGTCCGGCGTTTGCTTTAGTAGCACATCCTTTGGAGCTCTGGCGGGTGTCACCGACCCCGTCTTCTGGCACAGTTCTGCCACGGCTTTCTGCAGGGCGCCTTGGGAGCGCAGTAGGGCGTTTATCGCTTCCTCCATGGTCTGGCGGGTCTGGATTTATTTTTGTTTTGGGTCTCTCTCTCGTGGTAGCTCGGATCAGACTGCCCGCATTCTCCACCATATGCAGTGACCCGCTGGTAGAGAGAGACGTGCTTTCTTTTCTTGAACAAAAACAAAAAAGAAAAAAAACTGAAAAAAATAAGTGTCCAAACGATGTTGGAAAAAACTCTAAAGAAACTGGCATTCATGTAGCCACGTTCGTCCGTCTTGAATCCGCCTTTAGTTCGTTCTGTCCCGGCGGTGCCCTGGCCGCTGAAGCCGTCCTTCCTCGCCTAGTCGTCCGTCTTTGACGCCGTCTAGTCTTAGAGAGAGAGAGGTTAGCGAGCGTGTTGTTTTAATGGTCTGCTCACGTGAATCCGAGACTTTTGAGGGTTCGTCCGTGGGGGTTTCCTCAGTGTGCATGGGCTCTCTCGCAGTTCGTTAGCTCCGTCCAGGTTTAGCCAACCTATGCGTGTGCTCTGGCTCCGGATCTCTCCTCCTCCGTCATGAGCCCCGGGCTGCGTTTTTAGGCTCCTTTTGTAGACGCCGCTTCTCCTTCCCGAACTCGGTTCAGCTGTGCCTGTTTAATTAAAATGTTCATTCACGTGAACGCGAATGCGACCGCACCCATCTCGCCCCGGGGGTTGCTGGCCATGGTGCTGATTCTCCTCCCGGTCTCTCTCCAAGGTGCCGTTCTCTTAGGTAGGACAAGGGAAAATATTCAGAGTGAATCAGCTTCCCCAGCTCTTGGCGCCGGCGCACGGGCCGGTTCACCCCAGTGGTGTACCGATCCCTGGTCGAGCCACCACAATAAACAGAAATGAAGCCCAAAAACTGGCTGAGGAGAAAATAAAACAACCCTTTACAAAACTGGGCGAAATAACAAACCAAAGTTAGTGCTTGTAAACCCTCAGTGATTGTAGTGGACTGAGGCAATCCCGAAAAGAAAATACAACCTACCGTAAAAATGCTATGCACGATAAAATAAAACCCACGAGACGCAGCTCGGGAAGAAAAGACAAACAAAAATACAATTACCGGAGACACCGTCCCTCTACCCACGACTCTACACGAGTCTAACATAAAAAAAACAAAGAACCTTAAAGGAAGGCGCCAGTGAAATAGAGCGACCAACTGCACGCCAACCTTACCCGTAATAGAAACACAATACCACCAGCACAATACCTGACTCATAGAGTAAGAGTCTACCCTGTGCTTTTACCGGCTTGGTACAAGAGCGAACAGTTGATACACAAGCACTGAAAGGAAGTCAGGACTGGGCTTAAATAGTCTCCCGGGAGGTAATTCCCCTGAAGTAAATGAGGATCAGGTGTAATCAATGATCCTCAGCCCTCAGGTGGTGACCAGGGGTATTACCTCCCACCCTGACAGAGACATTATAGTATCAACTGTATTTTTGTACACAGGTTGGCCTATTATACCTTTTGCAGAACAGAAAGTCTAATTTTATGTAAATAATTTTTATTCTCCCAATTTGGTGGCCAATTATACCCTATCTAATCCAATTAGTGCTAGCTGGGGATACAGTGCTAGCTGGGGATACACCGCCTTATGGCCCTGTCCCTCGGTGGCCCAGTGGGATCTTGTGACCCTGAGAGGGACACGCCTCCTCCAAGCCGTCTAGTCTCTAGTAGAGTGTTACTCCACACGCCTCCTCCAAGCCGTCTCTATGAGAGTGTTACTCCACACGCCTCCTCCAAACCGTCTCTATTGGTGCGTTACTCCACACGCCTCCTCCAAGCCGTCTAGTCTCTATTAGAGTGTTACTCCACACGCCTCCTCCAAGCCGTCTAGTCTCTATTAGAGCGTTACTCCACACGCCTCCTCCAAGCCGTCTCTATTAGACTGTTACTCCACACGCCTCCGCCAAGCCGTCTCTATTAGAGCGTTACTCCACACGCCTCCTCCAAGCCGTCTCGTCTCTATTAGACTGTTACTCCACACGCCTCCTCCAAGCCGTCTCTATTAGAGCGTTACTCCACACGCCTCCTCCAAGCCGTCTCGTCTCTATTAGAGCGTTACTCCCCACGCCTCCTCCAAGCCATCTCTATTAGAGCATTACTCCACACGCCTCCTCCAAGCCCTCTCTTTTAGAGCGTTACTCCAAACGCCTCCTCCAAGCCGTCTCTATTAGAGCGTTACTCCACACGCCTCCTCCAAGCTGTCTCGTCTCTATTAGAGCGTTACTCCCCACGCCTCCTCCAAGCCGTCTCTATTAGAGCGTTACTCCACACGCCTCCTCCAAGCCGTCTCGTCTCTATTAGACTGTTACTCCGCACGCCTCCTCCAAGCCCTCTCTATTAGAGCGTTACTCCACATGCCTCCTCCAAGCCGTCTCGTCTCTATTAGAGCGTTACTCCACACGCCTCCTCCAAGCCATCTCTATTAGAGCGTTACTCCACACGCCTCCTCCAAGCTGTCTCGTCTCTATTAGAGCGTTACTCCACATGCCTCCTCCAAGCCGACTCTATTAGAGCGTTACTCCACACGCCTCCTCCAAGCCGTCTCTATTTGAGTGTTACTCCACACGCCTCCTCCAAGCCGTCTCTATTAGAGCGTTACTCCACACGCCTCCTCCAAGCCGTCTCGTCTCTATTAGAGCGTTACTCCCCACGCCTCCTCCAAGCCGTCTCTATTAGAGCGTTACTCCCCACGCCTCCTCCAAGCCGTCTCTATTAGAGCGTTACTCCACACGCCTCCTCCAAGCCGTCTTGTCTCTATTCGATTGTAACTCCACATGCTTCCTCCAAGCCGTCTCTATTACAGCGTTACTCCCCATGCCTCCTCCAAGCTGTCTCATCTCTATTAGAGCGTTACTCCACATGCCTCCTCCACGCTGTCTCTATTAGAGCATTACTCCACATGCCTCCTCCAAGCCGTCTCGTCTCTATTAGAGCGTTACTCCACATGCCTCCTCCAAGCCGTCTCTATTAGACTGTTACTCCACACGCCTCCTCCAAGCCCTCTCTATTAGAGCATTACTCCACACGCCTCCTCCAAGCCATCTCTATTAGAGCGTTACTCCCCACGCCTCCTCCAAGCCGTCTCTATTAGAGTGTTACTCCACACGCCTCCTCCAAGTCGTCTCTATTAGAGCGTTACTCCACACGCCTCCTCCAAGCGGCCTGTAGCGTAGTGGTTAAGTTAAATGACTGGGACACGCAAGGTCAGCGGTTCGATCCCTGGTCAAGCCACAAATAGATCTGCACAGCCGTTGGGCCCTTGAGCAAGGCCCTTAACCCTGCATTGCTCCAAGGGAGGATTGTCTCCTGGTTAGTCTAATCAACTGTACGTCGCTCTGGATAAGAGCGTCTGCCAAATGCCAATAATGTAAGCCGTCTCGTCTCTATTAGAGTGTAACTCCACACGCCTCCTCCAAGCCGTCTCGTCTCTATTAGAGTGTAACTCCACACGCCTCCTCCAAGCCATCTCTATTAGAGTGTTACTCCACACGCCTCCTCCAAGCTGTCTCTATTAGAGCGGTACTCCACACGCGTCCTCCAAGCCCTCTCTATTAGAGTGTAACTCCACACGCCTCCTCCAAGCCGTCTCGTCTCTATTAGAGTGTTACTCCACATGAATCGGAACATTCTTCGGTCGGAACATTTAAGAGTTGTCCTGACCTGTCATATGAATCGTGTAAGCAATGCATTCCATTCAATTTCTATGGAGAGGTGCTGTGGTATATTCGATGGGTCTGTATTTGCATATGCAAATGAAATGCATCCAGTGCAGCTCTCCTGGATGGAACAGTTGTTGAATCTGATGTGGCACTCGTGCAAGTCCATCGTGCAGAAAAAGAAACATGAAAATAGGCCCAATAATCCTTAAAAGCAAACAACTATGACATACCCAGTTTCTGATAAGACATGTTTTTATGTTTCTCTATTGCCCCACTAGAGCCCGGATGACTTTTTCATTAGCCTATCACAGAGGTATCATTATCGGTGTGTATTTCAGCCGATAAGCAAGACTAAATCCCAGGTGGATGATGCAGGAAACCCTTCAGGCTATTAAAAGTGAAAGTGTCATTGCATAGTTTCTCCAGCAGAGTGCGCCTGCGGTCATTGTTTGTAACATGACTTGGCAGGAACATTGTTACCACTGCTGAGCAGACGGTGGTGTGCTGAGTGTGTTTCATGTTGAAATCACAGAGCGATCCTTGCTAGTTTGTGTGCCATTTTGTCTGGGTGTTGTGGAGCCGGTTTTGATGATGAAGGGGACGTTATCTCCCTGCTTTGGGTGGAGGGACATATTACAGTTTTTTACAATCGTTTTCACACTTGTTTCAATACCATGTCCTCTTTTTCAAAACTCCTCACACGGTGTGCTTTTGAAACACACACCTGAGCACATCAGTTAACCTTTGGTGCAAAATGCACTTCAACCAAAACACTTCATATTTCACCCAAAAGTGACTCATGCTGCCATGACTATAGCGCATGCTTTCTCCCATAAGACTACTTTGTCACTCAATGTTCAATGAACTACAAAACACAAACAACTTGGAGCATTGCTAAATACATATATTATGTGTTTCCCTTTCCTCTATTTTTGCACCACAAATATTTCAAGCCAAGCAGCTAAAGAAACTTTTGATTTGTTGGTTTGCCTCTCACAATAGATGTCATGACTGAGTGTGGTAAATTTACAGTAAACTGTAAATGAATGAATGTTTTACTATTTTGGAAACCCAGAATAACAATTTTTACCGTGTAATGTAAAACAATATATGATAAAGCAAATCACAAAAGCAACAGTATTCTTCAGAGGGTTTACAGTATTTTGATGTTTGTTCTCACAGTGCAATATACTGTAATTCAGAAAAGACAAATACAATACAATCAATTACTCAATAACAAATGCATACCAAAAAGCAATATTTTCACTATATACAGTAATTTGCACATATATTGTCTGCCTATCGGTATCAGAAGTCTACTGTTGGCCTGGCCCATCCATCCTGTCCTCTGCATTTGGCCATAGATTTTCATCAACATCACTCCGAATATTATCTCTTGCTATACACCGAGGAAAACATCTCTTTGCGTGCCTTATCCAGCCCTGGATGTGTTCCACTGTTATGTCCATACACCCAGCAGCCATTGCATCTAGAAGTGACATCTGTCCATGTGGGTGGTGGTCCTAAACCTTCACATATGCCTTCATAAACTTCATATTGGTACCTGAGTTCATTGACACCCTCAGAGTTCCTGTCAAAGGGGACAGTGTACAACTGTTTCATCCTGATCTGATATTTCTGTAGCACTCTTGAAATGGTTGTAGTGCTTACACTGTCAATGTTTGGAAATATGTTGTTGTCTCCGATTATGTTGTTGCATATTTCTCTTAGCCGGATGCTGTTGTTGGCAATGACCATCCCAACTATTGCATCCTCCTGTTGAGGCGTAAACATTATTCCCCTTCCCCCTGTAAGACTGTGTGAGGTAACTGCTGGGTCCTGTAGTGAGTTAAAGACAAATGTGCACTGATACATCTGCTTTTTCTGGAGACTCCTCAAATCACAGTACTGCTGTAATATACACATCAATTTAACTCCTTCAGTAAATACTGTATAGTACCTGCTGGTTTGCCTGAACATCCTCACTATTGAAGCCACAGTGGATCTAGGCAAGTTTGGTTGAACCCTCAACCTGCTTCCCTCAGGGACAGACCATGATTTATCACATGATCAATGACTGTGACTCTGATTTCATCAGACACAACTGTTCTTGCTCTTCCGCGATGTCTTCTTCCTCTGCCTCTGGCTGCATCCATTTTCCCCACCAAGGCTAAAGAATGCAAATACCAATCCAAAGGTGGCCCCTTTTGTATATGTGGTAACGGGGCACAAACAACAAACATCTGGGTTGGTTGTTCACTGAAATGACAGCCAGGTGTTTCAACAGTACATATACAGCAGTAATAGTGGAAAAATCTCTTCTGTGACAACTACATCTATATTTATCCTATATATATGCACATTTCAATGCAAGTATGATCACTTTTGTATAGATGGTAACAAGGCTGCAAACAAAAAAATGGAATAAACTTGAATAAACTTTCTGCTCAAATCAGAATGATCTGTCTTACATATTTCAAGCATATAGTTTCATTTTTCTGCCAAAATGCAGCATATTTCCTTCCACAATGATCAGAATTTTATTGGGTTTTGAACTGAAAGTTAACTGTTGAACTGAGTATCTAAATGTCTGCAAAATTTGCCGTATTTGTACAAACGTTTGCTGGTAGTGAACACTGACTGAGAGAGGTATTCATGAATTTTGGAAGAAGTGGTGATTGAATGCCTTAAGTATGAAAGCAATGCAAAAATATCCACAGTTTAGTTCACATGGTCTAATGATATGGTCAATGTGTTAAGTGTTTTGAAAAAGTGGACATGGTATTGAGACAAGTGTGAAAACCATTGTAAAAAACTGTAAAGACAGGTGGAGAACACGAAGGGCTTCATCCACACATAATGCATGGGGGGCGCTCGGTGTACAGTCAATTATGATGGCACTTTATGGTTCGCGTTTTAAGCTCAGTTTTGTTTTTGTTGTTGTTCTTTCGCCTTTTATTTTTTTGTAAATTCAAACTTTATTGTCCTCTGTGTTTTTTAAATTTTTTTCATTGCAATATTGTTTTTGTTTGTTTGCTGTTTTCTTGCTTTTCTTCAGTGTGATTGGATAGAGCAGGGATCGTGGTCCTCCAGGTCTGAGAACTGCTGATTTTCCTGGATGTGTGGAAATGTGGTGATCAGTAGCACTAACTGTTAAGCTAATTACCTGGGAGAAAAGAAAACCAGGGCCCGATTTGGATTCAATGTCCAGATTTGATGATCGCTGGTACAGAAGAAGCAGTTTTTATTCTAAAAGTATATTTTCAATGTCAATCTCTCTCTCTCTCTGGCTGTCTCTCCCTCTCTCTTTCTCCATCTCTCCTTCTCTGCCTTTCTCTCTCCCTCTCTCCTTCTCTGCCTCCCTCTCTCTCCCCCTCTCTCTCTCTCTCTCTCCCTCTCTTCCTCTCCCTCTGTCTCCCACAGATCCAGGCCAATCCTGTCTTGCGTTCCTCCCTGGCCAATATGTCCTACCCTTCTTTCGCCAACCTGGTGGACACGTTCGACAGGCAGACCTGTCTGCTGGACCCTGCCCCCGCCAGCCCCACCCTGTCACGCCTCGTCATGACAATGGAGGTCTCACGCCACGTCATCACGGCGACAGGGACACAGAGAATCCAGGGGTACGCCGAGCACTACATTGAGAAGTTCAACCCCTGGTTGAAGAGCCACGGAGGATGGGTAAGAGCGTTGAGCTTTCATCACATCACAGTACATCACATTCCATCTCATTACACTACACTACACTACACTACATTACACTACACCAGACTACACTACAGTACACTACACTACACTACATTACACTACACTACATTACATTACACTACACTACACTACACTACATTACACTACACCAGACTACACTACAGTACACTACACTACACTACACTACATTACATTACACTACACTACATTACATTACACTACACTACATTACACTACATTACACTACACCAGACTACACTACAGTACACTACACTACACTACACTACATTACACTACACTACACTACATTACATTACACTACACTACATTACACTACATTATATTACATTACATTACACTACACTACACTACATTACACTACACCAGACTACACTACAGTACACTACACTACACTTCATTACATTACACTACACTACACTACATTACACTACAGTATACTACACTACATTACAGTATACTACACTACGTTACACTGCACTACACTACATTACACTACACTACATTACACTGCACTACACTAGATTACACTACACCACACACCCACATCACACCACACACCACACACCACCCCACACCACATACTCCCACACTCCCTTGGGTGAATGAGAAGCATAAATTGTACAGGACTTTGGATAAAGGCGCTATTTAAATGCCAACCATTTTGCTTGGCATTTATATAGGGCTTTAATCCAAAGCGCTGTACAATTGATGCTTCTCATTCACTCATTCCTACACACACTCACACACCAATGGCGAGGCACCGACCAGCTCGTCAGGAGCATTTAGGGGGTTTGTTGTCTTGCTCAGGATCAAACCGACGACCCTTCAACCACCAGACAACTGCTCTTACCGCCTGAGGCAATGTCGCCCCATTTTTTGTTTACCATTTTACATCACATTACAGGCATTTAGCAGACACTCTTATCCACGTACACCAGGTCCACTGAAACACCTGCGAGGGAAGTACAGTTTCCAGTGCTGGATTGGCCACAAACAGAGAACTTGTAGATAGATCTGATCTCATGTAACTGTCATGGTTTCTCACTGTCTACTCCTGAAAATTCCTGTATTTACCAATCTAGACCTCTAGAGGGCTTGGCGGCTTAGCTCAGCATGCCTCCCGCATGTGGAATGCAGGTATAAGCATGGCTGATTGCAGTCACCTGCTTGAAGAGCTATTTAAGTCTCTTTCTGGCACTGCTCTGAGCTTTGGTGTTTCAGTTTAACACGTACACAGAGCCGGTAAGGTATTAAGGTAGACAGTCAGATAGAGAGTTTCGGACTGAATTGCTTTTATTCTCGAGAAGCATTCAGTTGGAATATAGAAATTAGAAATTAGAAATGAGAAAATAGAGAAGTTTAGGGACCTAGTTTGTTTTTTTCTTTGTGTTGGTTAGTTCCTGAAAACCTTTTTTTGTTCTGGGTTCCGCTTCTGTTTTGAAGAGCCCTGCAAATTTGAAGAGTGTTTAACAAATTGGTTACTTGGCTTTGGAAATTCAGATAGGTTTAATAGTGAGGATTTGGATAGGACAGTAGTGCACGTAGCACTGTATAGCATGGTAGGAGGGATTAGTGTTGGGTGTTAAAAAATGGAGGGTTTTGGCCATCAAAATAAAAACCTGTTACAGTCTGGCTGATGTGGTGATTGGATCAGATATATTTTAAAGGTGTTTCCCTTTTGCTGGAATCTCTGTACCGACTCATCATTCATCATTGATTGTGTCATTTCTCTTTCTCTGCAGGACAATATACTCAAATTAGAGGACGTTTCGGAGTACGACTGACACGTGTGAATGTGAAGGCATTACAGTTACTGGACAAGGGAATAACTGACCACTACTGTACGGTAGTACTGTACTGTAGAGTGAGTCGGATGGGGTATAATCTCCCTGCTGTACATGTATGCTGCTTTATTTGCAGTATTAATTGAAGATTCTTGGCAGAAGTGTCCGTAGTTATGTCTAAGTATAGCTTGACTCTGTTTATTCAGAAGTCTTGTCTTTGCTTTCTATGTCTATGAGGAAATAACCATTTCTTCCGGTTAAAGGCACAATATGTAAGATGTTTAATTTGGAAAATGTACAAAATACCCCCAGGGGCAGTCTCTGTCTTTGTGCACATTTGCCACATTCCTGTACCAGTATTTTATTAGAAAATGTATTTAGGGCGTTTTTGATCGTGGCTCTTGTACATGTGGAGGGGTCTGAATGTTAATTTATTTCTGTATGAAACAAACATTCGCTAACATTAGCTAACATTTTGAAAACGTAGTGTGTGGCGAGCTAAAAAAGTTCTTGCCTTTAAAAATAAATCACAGGAAAGCAACAAATCAGCTAGCTGGCATTGTTAGACCTAAGTCGCATCTGTTTGTGTTAAAAAAGCGTTGGTGGCACACTAAATCAAACGTTTATCAATTAAAATCATTCAGCAGTAACTATTAGCTGCAAACATAGCAAACATAGTCCTGAACACACATCTGCATTTCAGAGGGTGGTGGGGCACAGCTCCATGGCAACCCCTACACTGAGACATTACATTACATTACATTATTGGCATTTGGCAGACGCTCTTATCCAGAGCGACGTACAGTTGATTAGACTAAGCAGGAGACAATCCTCCCCTGGAGCAATTCAGGGTTAAGGGCCTTGCTCAAGGGCCCAACGGCTGTGCGGATCTTATTGTGGCTACACCGGGATTAGAACCACCGACCTTGTGGGTCCCAGCCATGTACCTTAACTACTACACTACCAGCAGCCATGTGCTCAGATGCAAGGTAATTAACAGTGTATTCAACAGCTCTAATTGTTTAATTATCTGCAGAGTAGCAGTTAAAGCCAGCAGGGCTGAGTCAGGGGTGTACCCGCCTGGTTTAGTGGAGTGCACAGGCAGGTGCCATGCTGCTGCTTTACCACTAGGGGGCCAGTGTGTCTGGGAGCACATGGACACTAAAGCTTTGGAGCTGAGCACCGGAAGCGTGTAAATGATGCCTGGGAACATTCCTTTACTCACAGAAGCTCACTGTAGACTCTGCCCAAAATGAAAACCAGAAGGTCTGTGAGAGGGTGAACTGCTGAGGTTGAGAGATTCCCGATTTCCTCACAGGACACCCCCCTGACATTCCCACCAGATAATCCCACCCGTCACTGTGACTTGCACACTGCAGGAGACCAGACCTCTCCTGCACTGCAGTCACACAGTGATCCCTGCCAAAGCCAAACAGTCCTCTAGCCATCCGGCCTCCTGGATTGTTCCCTCTGTTGAACAGGCACACTGCGCCTCGTGGTCCAGGGTCACAGAGAGAGAGGAGTTTATACTGTGAATCCACACATTCATCACTGTACAGATGTTTACATATCATTTCTATTTATTTTAAATGAGACCAGCAGCTGTGTTGGGCAAACCACGTGTTAAGCTTGTCCACTCTAGAAGGCTCTGTGTCAGTTTATTACACAGCATTGCTTTCAGTTATTTTTTTTATTATGATTCTGTCTTATTTGCTTGCTTTTGTCATATGTCAGGTGAGCATTGTGAAGGAGAATGCTCAGTGCCTCCCATGGTTTATGTTTACACTCTGTATGGCTTATGTTTATGGTCTGTGCAGCAAAATCCTGTCTGCGTGGCCTTGGAGTAATGATGTCATTCCTGGTCACATGGTGAGATCACTATCAGAAGGCTTAAGGGCTAAAGGGATCATTTCAATGGCTTTATCCATTGCTGTACATAACATCAACCTCTTTTGTATGTCATTGAAGATCTACCAGAAAAGTTTGTTTGGCTTAATATTTCTAACTGGTGAATACTGACACTGGTTCAATTTCTAATGTATACAAATTCGTTTATTTTCCATATTTTTCTAAGCAGAAAGAGGACATATTGCAGAGTGAAAACAAATAATGTATTTTAAATATTTAATTATTTTAGTAATCGCTACAATTGTGAAATATTACTCTTATTTAAAACACCATGTGCTATACATTTAACTTGGTTTTGGAATGTGTGCCTATAATATGTGAATTACTGTAGTTTGTGCATTAATAATGGATCTGTTGTATAAATGTCACTTTTGTAACATTGTCACCTGTGTCACTCATTCTTTTTCTTTGCAATAAGTTGGAACACCTGCTTTGTATTTTAACCTGTCCGCTTTCATATTCATAATCCTCCGAAAACTCACACCCTTTGTCCGAAGGAGAGCTTTTGTCAACCCACATTGCAGCCACACTTTTTTACTCCTTTGTGTTATACTTACATTGGTATCGTGAGCAGGCAGTAGATGACACAGACTATAGGCTAGTACTCTCCACTTAAGACTGTAGCTCTTGCGCAACGTAGCCGCTAGCTCTAACCTTAGTTAGCTAACTGTTATACTGGGCGTGATCTTGGATGACAACGGTTATATTTTCATCAGAACCTTCGTGGCTAACACATGTCTAGCTAGATTAGATAACTAGCTATAGCTTGATGTGGCCAGCACCAACGGCGAAGCTTAAAGGTACAATGGGTAATGGGACTCCTAACGGTCAAGAGAGGAATCGCAACAAACAACCTCAAACCACAACACTGTTTATGCTTCCCACAGTCTATGAATATAACGCGTAATATAAAGCATTATTATACGGTTCAGTGTTCTCGTGCGCTGTTTTGGAAAGCTGACCGTGACAAATGCGACAGAGCCTGCCGTCTTTTCACAGTGTTCAAGTAAGAAAATGTTCGCCTAACAGGTCACTATGAGATCTTCACTTTTGTGTGCTACACATCCAAGGGCGGTTCTAAAGGGGTGATGGGCCACCCCAGTGCCACCACGCACATAGTCTGCTTTTACCAAGATACCGTTTTTACCAAGACCGCCGCCTTCCAAATGTGCATCAAAAGCGCACCTGTCAGAAGCACCGATCTGATTTGCACAGTATTGACTGTTTTGTCAGTAAGTCTGTTTTTACGAAGATAGCAAGACAGCCAAATGTGCGGCAAAAAAGCTAGAATCACTAGGACAGCTTGCAAGGTTGTATGGTGCAGTTTGTTTGTGCACTTTATATTGCTCTTGTCAGTGTGACAGGTCGAAATATTGAATATGTTGAATGATAACGTTATGGTTGAAATATAATTTAAATGTCATCATTAAATAACATCAAACAAGGGCGGTTCTAAAGGGGTGGCCGGTGTCACCCCTAATATCTGATTGGCCACCCCAGTGCCACCACGCACAGTCAGTCTGCTTTTATCAAGATACCGTTTTTACCAAAACCGTCTTTCCCGTTTTGCTGCCTTCAAAATGTGCATCAAAAGCTGACGTTAGCTAACGTTAGTGTTAGCTGACTAAATTGAAGACTACTGACTGGATAGCTAGCAAACTAACTAACGAACATTAGTCACAACAAGAAATAAATTATTTGAATGCTGTGTCTCTTTAATATAATATGCCCCCCTAGCTAAATATATATAGCCAAATCGCTAACTTATCTAGTTAGCTAACATTATGTTGCAACAGATGGTTTGAAAGAATGTATTTACATAATATTGTATTGATGCAAGTACTCCAGACAATAATTAATTCATTTAGTTTCCAAAAGCTCTTGTGAACATGTGAACATTCTTCTCACGTCACATTGTGACATCGTTCTGACCCCTCTATTGTTTTAAAAGATTTAATTTAAATAAAGATATTTTTTCTTATGTCGTTGTTGAGTTTGTATTATCTGTATTAATTCAGAAAAAGACTAACATGAAGTGACTGGATAAGTAACATGCACCAGAGCTGGTGAGAAAGCAACAATGTGTATTATCATCATTTTAATTAATTTAATTAATCATTTTAATCATATTTAGTTAAATCATACTTCATGTTATTCTTCTTCTCAGATTGAAACAAGCCTGTAAATATTAGTATTATGTTGGTGTACCATGGCAGGGATTGCTCTACACCTATACCTGCAGAACACCGTTGATGACTTGAATGGCCTTTAATATGGTCAAACTATTTGTTTTTATCCATGATCCATAAACATCTCATTGTCTTACACTAACAATATATGATTTAATGTATGATATGCTATGTAACTCAGATTACTTATAATTGGTGCAATTCTGGGTGTGGCAGTGGAAAAACTGTACGTGTAGACTCAGCATTCCATTCCATTCTCTATATGCTTAGCCCTTATTCCATGCCACATTTTTTCCACACTGCCTGTTTTAGCGCACAGCGCAATAAAGTAAGGCCCTCAAAATTGTGCCCTTTGTGTCAATTTAGAGGAAGGTAAAACCTAGTTTGCATAATGCATTTTTGGTTGGTGGTTTGCTGAGAGCATTTGTCTACCGAACAGCCTTAACTTTTATAAATTAGCTCAGAGAAGGGTCTTGGTGACAGAAGAGGCTCATGGCCTATTTATTTGTCACTGTCAATGTTTATTCCCACGTGAAACAATAAAATAACCACAAAAAAATGTTTTGTGAACTGTGGAACTCTAAAACCACAGTAGTAAATACTTCTATAAAAATCTTAACAGAAATTGATTGCAACATTTTTCATAAACAGAAACAGTCTGCTACTGCAAAAACAAAACACATTAACATACATTATTTACATTTATTTGCCAAATATAAAGGCCAATTGTTATATTACAAACACAAGTACATTAAGAATGAACACTAAACTCTTTGTAAGCTAACACTTCCCTGCAAACCTCACCTCTACCCACCCTTCCCAAAATGAATTCAAAGAATTGGCACAAGCTATTGCTATTGCATATATTGCATATTGCATATTGCTGATAAAAATCAATTAACAGATGGGTGCAGGGACATTTTCCATGGCGTTGTTACATTACATTATTGGCATTTGGCAGACGCTCTTATCCAGAGCGATGTACAGTTCATTAGACTAAGCAGGAGACAATCCTCCCCTGGAGCAATGCAGGTTTAAGGGCCTTGCTCTAGGGCCCAACGGCTGTGCGGATTTTATTGTGGCTACACCGGGATTAGAACCACCGACCTTGCGTGTCCCAGTCATTTACCTTAACCACTACGCTACAGGCCGCGTTGTGCTACACAGCAGTGGTCCGGCTGAAAGCTGGCTCCTCCACCGCATCCCCTGATGAGTCCAAACGAGGGAAAAGAGGTGAGAGGGAGGGCGAACGAGGGATTTTTTCCTCTGGGTCCTCTTTATCCTCGTCGATGTACAGCAGAGGTGAGTCCATTTCCCACCTCTTGGCTTCCTTTGTCCCCGGACTTCCCACTCCATCCTCTGGCCTCCACGACAGCTTGAACGTGCCCAGAAACACCCCTCCCTCCTCCCGCTCTCTCTCGCCCCCCTGCACCATCGCCGCTGCCTCACCCCCCTCCGGCTGCCCCACCAGGGCCACTGGCCCTGCCCAGGCATCGTCCTCCCCACTGCTCTTCCTCTTGGACTTCCTGCCCAAAACAAGTAGGGCAACGAGCCCCATGAAACAGGCAATCCCGACTAGAGTGACGGTGAGGATTACTCGCTCTGTACGAGAATTAGCATTAGCATTAGCCACATTGTGTACATTGGGCCTCCCCTGACTGGAGTTACTGGTGGAACCAGCGGTGGTTTTCAAATACAATGCACTGGTATCGGTAGATTTAGGAACAACTACATTATCAGTGTTGGATTCAGAATCAGATGCAGCAATATAAGTAGTTTCAGGATGATCTGGAATATCAGTGGTGTGTCTAAAATCAAATGCAGCAATATCAGTAGCTTCAGGATGATCTAGGCTATCAGTGGCGTGTCTAAAATCAAATGCAGCAATATCAGTAGTTTCAGGATGATCTGGAATATCAGTGGTCGGTCTAAAATCAAATGCAGCAATATCAGTAGTTTCAGGATGATCTAGGCTATCAGTATTGGGTCTAAAATCAAATGCAGTAATATCCGTAGTTTCAGGATGATCTGGAATATCAGTGGTCGGTCTCAAATCAAATGCAGCAATATCAGTAGTTTCAGCATGATCTGGAATATCAGTGGTCGGTCTAAAATCAAATGCAGTAATATCCGTAGTTTCAGGATGATCTGGAATAACAGTGGTCGGTCTAAAATCAAATGCAGCAATATCAGTAGTTTCAGGATGATCTAGGCTATCAGTGTTGGGTCTAAAATCAAATGCAGTAATATCCGTAGTTTCAGGATGATCTGGAACATCAGTGGTCGGTCTAAAATCAAATGCAGCAATACCAGTAGTTTCAGCATGATCTGGAATATCAGTGGTCGGTCTAAAATCAAATGCAGTAATATCCGTAGTTTCAGGATGATCTGGAATAACAGTGGTCGGTCTAAAATCAAATGCAGCAATATCAGTAGTTTCAGGATGATCTAGGCTATCAGTGTTGGGTCTAAAATCAAATGCAGTAATATCCGTAGTTTCAGGATGATCTAGGCTATCAGTGGTTGGTCTAAAATCAAATGCAGCAATATCAGTAGTTTCAGGATGATCTAGGCTATCAGTGTTAGGTCTAAAATCAAATGCAGTAATATCCGTAGTTTCAGGATGATCTGGAATATCAGTGGTCGGTCTAAAATCAAATGCAGTAATATCCGTAGTTTCAGGATGATCTGGAATATCAGTGGCGTGTCTAAAATCAGATGCAGCAATATCAGTAGCTTCAGGATGATCTAGGCTATCAGTGGTTGATTGAAAAAGAAATGATGCGTTGCCAGTCACATTTTCCAGAAGGAGAAGGAAGGAGAGGGAGAGCTGCAAGGCCATAAGTCCAGGAACCACCATTTTGGTCATTTTAGTACAATAATAATACGTTTTTATATTTTATCACCAAGGCATGTACAATAATCCCTGATGGCATTAGGCATGCATATACTCCTGCATCTGCCCCTTTTCCTTTTCCAGGGTCCTTGGTTCAAATATTTTGTATCCTTGTCAATCAATTATTACATTTACTCTGCTGCTCTACTTCTCTCTTTAGTCCGGGTTCAACAGAGGGATGGGTCCACGGTGATGTGCAAACACCCCTTCCTTTCCTGTCCTCTCTGCGTTTCTCTGTGTCTTGCACAAGGGTGGCCGTGGTGATCTCAGTAGTTCAGGGTACCACCCTTCTCTTCCTCTCTCACTCTGTGCGGTGATTTCTCTCCTTTTCCTCTGTACTTTTGAGCATGTTGTGAGTGATTGCAGCAATGAAGAATTCAATTCTTGAGAAACCTTAAATGTAGACAGAGGAAGGTTAGGTTACAATGCTGTAAATTGCATCAATAATCCAACTCAATCCACATTGAAAATGTGTGGTGTAGATCTAGAAAACTGTACATTGAATGTTTTATATGTTATTATGTACTTTATGTGTTGCAGCATAACACAATCTGAGCAATTTTGTAGTTGACATTTTTTAAATGACACAATCAATGCATCCAAATAATATTAACCAGGACAAGATTAGAAGCACTTCAAAACATTTAAATAACACTGCAATCAGCAAATAGAAAAACCTTTTAAATTTGAGCAATTTTGTTTTGACAGTGATAAAATATCAACACTACACCTAGCCTGTCTCCACTGTGTTCAGCTGGCTATACCCATAAACATTCGGTTCAGCTTGCTCTGCACAACATACCTACTGCTGTCATTCAATTAAACATGAAAATGATCCCAGTCAACTTCATTATTATTGTCAGAAATGAAAAGAGTATCTCGTACCTTCTCGTCTTTATCCTAACCATGAAGAATGAAGACATCAATTTGTACATTTAAAACTTCTTTGACTGACATAGTGGGTTATCTTACAGGAAGACCACAGGGTGTGCCTGCACTAATTCTACTCTCTATCTTTGTTCCTCTCTCTCTCTTACAAACATTGTCACATATGTCACATACTCTTATGCAGGCACACTGTTTTTTTCTAAATATATTGGGTGGGGCGATGGACAGTGAGGAGGGTGGAGTAAGATTGCAGATTTCACTTCTTGGCAGTTATATGCAACCTTGCATTTCATGCTTTCTCTGTCATTGTACCATAATAACCTGTTCCTCTTTGTATGTGTGGGCTTGTGTGACTCACATAGAAAAGTAATTAATACAGGCTTTGTTCAACTGGGTGCGATTTGTATGTTTAAGGACAACATACGCACATAAGTGTGTTTCTTTGCTCGGGTGTTGTGTGTTTACTGTATGTGTGTATGAATATTGTGTTGTATGAATGTTGTGTGTATGAATGTGTATAGTATGCTCTAAGTGTTTGCCGGGACACAATGCTTGTTGTTGTGGCTCTGTACTCCAGTGCATTCAACTTCAAATGAAGTGATGGATATGAGGTTAACATGGGTTAAAGTACAGGCTGCAGTACAGGCCTGACAGAGCATTAATAAGTAAGATACCAAGCTTATGGTGATGTCTATGGATCGCAGACTTCAAACTTTCATTGAAGGCAAAGGATTTCCTACCAAGTACAAAAAATGTAGACTTTTTCTATTTTAGATTCTGTTAATTGATCCAATTAGGTATGGTCCCCTAAACGTATGTATGGTCCTCTTACCCCTTATTTAATAAAGGCTGTATTTTATGGTACAGAGCAGAAATCATGGTTCCTTCAATAAGGAATTGCAAGTCGTCCAAGTCCCAAGGCAACGTATGCTAATCACAAGTTCAGTGCGCACGCTTTTTGTTTACGCTTGACTGTTATTTATCAACATACACACATGGATACAAAAAAAAGCTGTTTACGCGTGTTCGATGACTTCGATTCAGTTCTGATCACCCATAAATTGATTTAGGATTTCACGAAAATATTGATAAATGAGGGCCATTAAGTTTAAGGGGGCAATTACTTCTTCACAGGGGCGATGTGGGTTTTTATAAAAAATAATGTAAAAAAATGTTTTGTGTACTCAGGTTAATTTCGGCTAATATTACAAATATGCTAGAATAGAGGAAACTAGGAAGGGGCCAAATACTTTTTTACGGCACTGTATGTATGTATCTGTGCATCTATTCAGTTACTGGAAAATTCACATGATGTGGGTTTGCTGGAGTTTCTTCTGCACGCGTCACTCCTCTCCTTGTTGGTTTCACAATTGGCCTACGTGTTCTGTTCTCTTATCGCAGGATCTTTCCCAATATCTGTAAAGAACACTCACCCCTCCCCCGCCCACATATATTTACACAAACATGCACGCACACAAACACACACACCCACGTACGCACACACACACTCAGTGAGCACTTTATTAGGTATTTATTAGACTTCTTTTTTAGACTTATTGGTCTTCTGCTGCTGTAGCCTATCCACTTAGAGGTTTGATGTGATGTGTGTTCAGAGATGTTCTTCTGCATACCACTGTTGTAATGTGTGGTTAGTTGCGTTACTGTCACCTTTCTGACAGCTTTGACCAGTCTGGCCATTCTCCTCTGACATCTCTCATAGCTGGTGCCAGACAGGGTGGATTAAGTATCTCAGAAACTGCTGACCTCCTGGGATTTTCATACACAACAGTCTCAAGAATGGTGCAAAAAAACTGAAAACATCCAGTGAGCAGCAGTTCTGCTGGCAAAAATGCCTCATGTTCTCATCTTTATGAGAGAGGTCAAAGGAGAATGGCCAAACTGTTCGATGCTGTCAGGAAGGTGGCAGTAATGCAAATAACCATGCAGGTGCTAACTGAGTGTACATCTACATACTCACGCACACACACACACACACACACACACACACACACATCAACACACATACACACATACACACCCATATGTGCATGCGCACACACAAACACACATGCGCATGGACATACACGCCCACACACACTCTACTGTCCTATACAGTTTTCTAATATTGTAACTTATTCTAAATTACTTCGATTCCTTTTGAGTTCGAGTATTTACGGTTTCACTACTTAGGTGTCCAGCACCTTTCTCTTCAGTGCCAGTAATCAACTCGAGACCCTCGAGTAGGAATCCACTCGGACAATGCCTCAATAGGCCGTGAGCAATTCTCTGCTGCTCGAGCCCCACGTTGGGCGCCAAAATTGTCGTGAGCCACGGACCCCTTGCCGAGCTCAGACCTCACGTTCCCACGAGCAGTACCTCACCATGAGGTGTCTCGGGGACGAAATCAAGTACTCCGAACGTCCTGGAGCCCTGGTAAGTTCTACTGAACTTCCAGCCCAGTCTCGAAGTGAAGGGTGTGATGCAAATCTGGTAATCGATGTCCTGTATTCAATGTATTTACTCTAAAGACTCTTTGTCACATATGATTATAGTAAGATATATTTTATTATAATCAATCAAAAGAATAGAGTTGTACAGATTACAGTGTACATATCATCTTTTGCAGTTTGCTAATCACATGCAAGTTACATATACCCCTCTTAGCTCTTTCTAAATTACCTTTCCACCACGATGTTTAAAAATCAAGGTACACCCTTCCTATATCCATCCTCTTTGGCCTTAGCCTTATCCTATAGCTCCCCCTTCTTGACGTTTAAAAAGAAACTATTCCTATAATATTATATTTATCTAAATATGATAATTTCTCTACATTTTTCTACTTTATATAGTATCCTAATAAGAAATAAAAGATATATAAAAGTAAACTTATAATATGTTACTTTTCCTACTTCTACAAGTAATATAGATTATAATTACCACTCCAGCTTTGTTATAATTGTTCTGCGTGGCTCTTTCTTCACCTGAGTCCGCACCGCGTACGTCACTCCTCTCTCCATATCCATATCCTGGAGTGGCGCGCAGAGGGAGCGCGCCACTCCAGCTTGACTGTCTTGCGTTGCTCTCTCTTCAACAGCTCGTAGATATCTTCTGAAGCCAAATTCTGGGATCCTGCTCTAAGGTCTAAAAACTTATCCCTTATATATCTTTTTTGCATACAAAAGTGTACCTTTTTTGATAAGAAATGCCCCCATTATGTCAAGCGGGAAGACATTTATCTTTTATATAACCTGTTTTTTAATGACCATATTAATTATTTCTGTTTTTCCAATTGTCATTTTCTCATACCTCCAAAGAACTGTCCCCAATATTTTATTTCATGGGCCCCTCTGGTTTGGGAATTTCCCCCATTTTAATATATGAGTGGAAAAACACTAGCCCTTATGTTGTTTTTAATGAACCTATTCATCACTGGTGTCTGTGTCAGTTTCATAATCTCTCCTTGACTTCCTCCAAACTTTGATTTCATGTAAGCCAGACGTTAAAGCCTGCCACCATCCCAACACCCTCTTTAGGTGCCCCTTTTTGTGGCGCCTTAAGGGGTCTACAAAGGTCATCCAGCTAATAGCTGAGTGTAATTCATCATTCAACTCCTCTATAGTCAGTCCTTTAAATCTATTCGATAAATTATTTGTGTTATCCTCAGAGAGGCCCGTGAAGCCTCTTAATTTTCTCTCGGTATTGACGTACATGCCATTTTCCTTATCTCTTTTACATTTTTCAATCTCCTCCTGCTCTTTGATTTCCCAATTATTTTCATTGTCTTTCTCATCCTGTTTTTTTAACCAGGCCTCGTGCTCCTCCCCTGTAGGAGCCAGCCCACACGTGTCAACCAAGTATGTTATCACATCTATCGTCTCCTTGAATGCAAAACTCCCTGGGTCCCCAATTTTCCGTTCTGCGTGTTCAGCCCCTTCCATGGTCATGCTAGAACACATTCTACGCATGGCCTCAGTCAGGCCTTTAGCCTTGCTCTCTAAAACCCTGAATCTAAGTCCTCTGACTTCAGACTCCTCAGTATCCATATACGGTTGTACATTTATTTTATACCATATACTTTTCCTCTTACGGGAGCTTTTACTCCTACCCCATTGGCGTGTGCGAGGGGTTAACAATGCATTCCTGCTTAACCCATCTTCTGTCAATCTCTCATCAGGAGGGCCTAGGGCCGGGTCCTCGACAACACACATATGCCCACACACGCTAACACTGCGCTGCCCCCCACTCAACACGCACATGAACACGCACATACACAAACGCATACACATATGTGCAAATAGCTTTACCATCCCTGGTGTAAAATCTAGCTATGACCAGCTTGAAATTCCCGGCTACCAGTGGTTTCGAAACATAGCTGGAGCTGGTCAAACCATGTTGAGCGGGGAGCTGGTCTGACTGGTCAACCAGCTACCAGCAGTTTCGAAACATAGCTTGAGCTGGGGGTTTTTTCAGAAGGGCTAGCAAATAAACTCAATTGTAAAAGCATTGTTTGTGCTTCTCTACGCGGCCTCTCAGTTGGCCCTCAGTTAGGAAATGGATGTACACACATATATTTTAAAATATTATTATTATTTATTTATTTTTTAAACCACTTATATAACTGCATTTCTTTACCAAAAAATCCAAATCATAGCAGACAAGTTCTGTGCAAAGATTATCAATAATAAAATATATAGATAATAAGAGTGACAGTAGTTCCTGAAATTATTCAGCTCATTTTATGTTGCTCACTATCCTCGTCCTGTTTTGCTCTCCCATGCGCGTACCAAAACCCGGTTATTTCTTCAAGCGTCACTTTGGGCTGGACCCATAAGCTCTCAGTCTCCCTCTCCTTCCTGCTCATTTCGTCACTCTCTCTGTTCCTCCCCTCCCTCCACTGGCTCTCCCCTCGGCTCTCCGGGACAGCACAGGACCCGTTCACGTACCATAACTCCACCCTTTCTTCCACTGTCCCCGCAGGCTGAAGCCAGAGGCTTCTCTCCTGACGCCCCACTCCTCTCACCGCCTCCCCATCCGTCCATCCCTCCCTCCCGCCCCTCTCGGCCTTCCTCTGGATAGAGAGGCGAATCCACAGGAACACAGTGACCCCTAGGAAAACGGCCGCAGTCACTCCCAGAGTCCAGAGGGTGATGAAACAGACCAGTCTGTGGTATCGAGGGTCCGCTTGTTTGAGTCCTTCATCGCACTTGCGTTGGATTGTCTCGTTCCTGTTTGTACACAAGTCTGTCCCATTCTCCATGGGGATGGTTGGGTATGAGTCAGTAGCATTCTCCATGGGGATGGTTGGATATGAGTCTGTCCCATTCTCCATGGGGATGGTTGGATATGAGTCTGTCCCATTCTCCATGGGGAAAGTTGGATATGAGTCTGTTGCATTCTCCATGGGGATGGTTGGATATGAGTCTGTTGCATTCTCCATGGGGATGGTTGGATATGAGTCTGTAGCATTCTCCATGGGGGCGGTTGGATATGAGTCTGTTGCATTCTCCATGGAGATAGTTGGATATGAGTCTGTAGCATTCTCCATGGAGGCGGTTGGATATGAGTCTGTCACATTCTCCATGGGGATGGTTAGATATGAGTCTGTAGCATTCTCCATGGAGGCGGTTGGATATGAGTCTGTCCCATTCTCCATGGGGGCGGTTGGATATGTGTCTGTCACATTCTCCATGGGGGCGGTTGGATATGAGTCTGTTGCATTCTCCATGGAGATAGTTGGATATGAGTCTGTAGCATTCTCCATGGAGGCGGTTGGATATGAGTCTGTCACATTCTCCATGGGGATGGTTGGATATGAGTCTGTCACATTCTCCATGGGGGCGGTTGGATATGAGTCTCTGTATTTGTGTGTAAAGGTGTTGTTGAAATCAGTCTCTTCATGCAAAGTCATTGTTGCGGTATTGACATTATCAGCCCATAATGTTGTATTATTTACTTTGTCTCTGACAACACTGTTGTTGTGTAACTCTGTGTTGCCAGGCAAAAGGTCAATAGTCACTGTGCTTCTGGTTGTCCACTCTGTGTTGTATTGGCTGTGCGATGCAGTCTTTAACATCATGTTGCTTTGTGATTCTCCAGTTCTGAGATCACTTGGAGTTGTGTCCCAGCCGCCGACGTGCTCCGCTGCTGGACTGCCTGTGACATTCGCCGTTATGTAAGAGTTTCCTGAAGTTGTGTCAGGGCTATTGAAATCTGTTGTTTCTTTTTCAAAACCTTTGGCGTTGTGCTGTGTTGCGTTGGTCATTTCCCTGTCACCCATCGCATGCCTGTGTGTGGCTGAATAGTCATCTGTTGTGTTGGGCACTTTCAGCAGATCTGCAGTGGGTGCCTGGCCCTGCACTGTTGCGCTTCTGCTCCCGTGGCGTTGCTCTCCTGAGGTGCCTGGCCTTGCACTGTGAGGAGCGGCGAGGAGAAGAGGAAACGGCAGAAGCAGGAAGAGTGCCCACGCTCTCATTTTCTGTGAGTAACAGAGGAAGAGGCCATTATTAAAATGCATGTCATTCACTGACTCCTGTATTACAGCACAGTGCACTGAGTACCACACTGAGTCCCACACTGAGTCCTCACTGACTCCTGTATTACAGCACAGTGCACTGAGTCCCACACTGAGTCCTCACTGACTCCTGTATTACAGCACAGTGCACTGAGTCCCACACTGAGTCCTCACTGACTCCTGTATTACAGCACAGTGCACTGAGTACCACACTGAGTCCCACACTGAGTCCTCACTGACTCCTGTATTACAGCACAGTGCACTGAGTCCCACACTGAGTCCCACACTGAGTCCTCACTGACTCCTGTATTACAGCACAGTGCACTGAGTCCCACACTGAGTCCCACACTGAGTCCTCACTGACTCCTGTATTACAGCACAGTGCACTGAGTCCCACACTGAGTCCAACCCTCTACCCACTTGTACCCTTTCATTGGGTAAGGAGATTCACCTGAACCCCCTCCTAGCAGGTAACACAGCCCCCTGCAGCCCACGTACCAGTTAAGGGCACCTGGATGCGAGGGCCATTACAGGAGCGTGAAGGTCTGCCAGGGCAGTCTACCTGAGTCCAGACCTGGTGAGACCTGCCTCTTACATCCTGGTCTTAAATGCAAAAGGCTAAACTGCATTTGTAATGTATGCCATTTCAGTAGCCCCATCAGGTGGTTCATGGCTGTTATAATTATTAAAAAACAAAGGAATCCACTGCCAGTTACACTTCTGCTTCTTCTGTTTGGCTCTGCTTAGCACAGCTTCCTGCTCAACTAAGGTAATATTATGTACTTTAAAGCTTATTGGCACCCAGTATCTCTGTAGACATGTTTATTTAATTCGTTAATCTTTACGATTGAGCAATGCTGTCTGGTACATCATGGGTTTACAGTCAGTTGGGATAGCAACTACCAACAGACATGTCTTCACCCGGCTGTCCCAACATCAGGTCAAACACTTCTGAGAGCGAAATGAAGCACACGTACCAGTTTATCGTACCGTTTCATTTTCAACCGTCTTGTACATGTTGTCCTTCATTTCGTCGCTTGCTTCCTGAGACAAGCCTGTGCATTCTGGGAAACACGAAACCACTAAACGTCCGCTCAAATTGACGTCAGGGAAGGAACTGTTCGATACCATGACAACAAGGGGCCGTTTTAACACGTTGCAAAGCAAGACAGGATGTGGTGTATCCAATAGTCTTTCTTCTCTTCTTCCGCTCGCTATGAAGTGAGTTAGAGTTGGAAACTTCGAGTTGGCTCATCTTGTTCCTCACAGTTCTTCACAGTGGTTGTGAAGATTTCTGTTATATTGTTCTCTTTCAGGTTAGAAAAATAAAGTTGGTATGTGTAAATTGTGATAGTATAGTATTAAATAGTATTCAAATATTTCCATTACACTCACTTACAGGATACAGAATATCTAGATTACACTCACATACAGGCTACAGTTTGCCATTATGCTGTGTGGAATCTTGGTCTCAGCCAGCAGAGTCTCTAAATTCTGTGTTTGAAGTCGCCTTGTACCTGGTAAGCCTACAGACACCAGGTTAGTGTGTTAGATGGGCAGATAGAGGCCGGAGTTGCTTGTCAGGCTGCACTATCATTTCCATTCACCATCATTTCCCTCATCCTTTTTCCTATTACCATCTGCCCTAAGTCAGGTCGTTACTGGTGTGACTTAGGAAACGCAGTTATTCATTTGCAAAGTAAGGCTATATAAAAAGCATAAGTGAAGAGAAGTGATATACACTCATTGAGTATATATAGGAACATTTTTACTCTATTACACCTACTTATTCATGTGATTATCTAATTAGTCGATTGTGTGGCAGCAGTGCAATGCATACAATCATGTAGATACGGGTCAGGAGCTTCAGTTAATATTCAACCATCAACCAACAGAATGGGGAAAAAATGTGATCTACAGTCAGGTCCAGAATTACTGGCACCCCTGTTTTTAGTACTGGGTGCAGCCTCCCCTGGCAAGGATAACAGCACTGAGCCTATTTCTATAATGTTTAATAAGGTTGAAGAACACATTTGGAGGGATCTTGGACCATTCCTCCATGCAGAACCTTTCAACATCCTTCATATCCTTAGGTTTGTGCTTATGGACTGCCCTCTTCAATTCAGACCACATGTTTTCTATAGGGTTTAGGTTTGGAGACTGAGATGGCCATTGCAAAACATAGATTTTGTTTTCACGGAACCATTTCTGTGTTGATTTTGAAGTATGTTTGGGGTCATTATCTTGTTGGAAGGTCCACCTGCTTCCTGGCAGAGACAACCAGGTTTTTGGATAAAATGTCCTGGTACTTGGTGGAATTCATTATGCCATTGATCTTAACAAGAGCCCCTGGACCACTGGCAGCAAAACAGCCCCAAAGCACCAATGATCCACCACCATTTTTGACAGTAGGTGTGAGGTGCTTTTCCTTGTATATATCCATTTTTTGACGCCAAGCATGCCGACAGTGGATCATTGGCCAAAAAGTTCAATTTTGGTCTCATCTGACCATAGCACCCTGTTCCAGTCATAGTTCCAATTATGTTTCGCAAACTCCAGATGCTTGAATTTGTTGGTTGCTCTCAGTTAGGGCTTTCTTCGTGCAACCCTTCCAAAGAGCCTGTTGGTGTGGAGGTGGCATTTTATGGTTGATTTTGACACTTTGTGAGCCCAAGATGCAACTAAAGTCTGCAGTTCTTCTTTGCCTTCCTCACCATCTTCCTCACTGTGTGTGGGGGCTTGCATCCTCTTCCTGGCAAGTTTGCAACTGTTCCAGATGTTTGAAACTTTTTGATTATTGCCCTAACAGTGGTTAGTGGTATGTTTAACCATTTATGTCTTTTTTTGTACCCATTACCTGACTTGTGTAGGTCAACAACCATCTGTCTCTTTTGATTTGACAGTTGTTTGACTTCCCCCATGGTGATGGATGACAAAGGGATTTTACATGTGTGTTACCTCATTTTTATACCCTAGGGAAACAGGAAGTGATGGAAGGCCACAAAACAGTTCCTTAAGACTGGGATTAACTTAAATAAGTAGAATTTTACTGCAGATTTGACTTTTTTTGGTTTTATTTAAAATAATCTTTAAGGGTGGCAATAATTTTGACAGGGGGACATGGTGCAGGACGCCATCCACAACTTCTCCCCCGCCTACCAGCAGTACACGCAGCAGTCCAGCCTGACCCGGAGCCACAGCGCCGCCAGTAACCACGACATATATATATAAATATAAAAATCCGTTGTCCAGAACTCCATTACTTTCAATTACCAGTCCTGATTGGGACATCAGAATTAAAAGTCCAGTTCAGAATTTATGTTTACATATTTCAGATGTTCGGCCAGATGAGCTCTGGGCTTAGAGCTGCTGTATCCTGAAGCAGACTGGACTATAACAGAGTAATGGTGCCATTATGGGTGGCTATGGACAGCACATCCGACACTACAGTACGGCCTAAAACTGACACTGTACGCTGAATGCCTGTGCTAATTATTTAGGCCATATCTACTGAGACTTGTAGCGTAGTGGTTAAGGTAAAGGACTGGGACAGGCAAGGTTGGTGGTTCCAATCCCAATGTAGCCACAATAAGATCCGCACAGCTGTTGGGCCCTTGAGCAAGGCCCTTAACCCTGCACTGCTCCAGGGGAGGATTGTCTCCTGCTTAGTCTAATCAATTGTACGTTGCTCTGGATAAGAGCGTCTGCCAAATGCCATTAATGTAATGTGATGTAACATACTTTTTTCATAAAAAATTGTATTACTCAATAAAAAGAAAAGTACAATCATCAAGTCTGCCAATAATTCTGGACCTGACTGGAAGTGACTTTGACCGTGCAATGATTGTTGGTGGCAGACAGGGTGGTTTGAGTCTCTCAGAAACTGCTTATCTCCTGGGATTTTCACTCGCACTAATCTCTAGAGTTTGCAAAGAATGGTGCAAAAAAAAAATCGAGTGAGCAGCAGTTCTGTAGACAGAAACGCCTCATTAATGAGAGACATCAGAGGAGAATGGAAGGTGACTGTAACAAATACCACACATTACAACAGTGATACAGTGTGTTCAAATAAATAGCAATGCGTTAATGAGAGACGTCAGATGAGAACACACAACGCATCATAACTCTGAACAGGCTACGGCAGTAGAAGTCTAAAAAATAAGTCTAATAAATACCTAATAAAGTGCCCACTGAGTGTACATACAATAAATCCATGTGTGTGCTCTGTCAACCCCATATTAATCAGTACTGCAGGATCATCTGCAACACCATTGCCTCTACAAATCCCTGCCGTCATAGCAGCCGTGGTATAAGCGCTGACACATGTTGCATAAGGGTGCGCTTTCCTTTGCGTTTGAGAATTTTAATATATTGACCCATGTGCTCATTACTGGAGTTCAAGTTTGTTTATTTTAAATATTAAATATGGCCTGGACCATACCCCCCATACATTGGTATTTAACACAGTTTAGTCATCATTTTGACACACTTGAAACATCTCTCTGGGCTTAGCTTTGGGAAGTGAATGGTTGCCTTCTGTACCTCAGCCAGGGATTACACCCCTCAGGAACCCCATCCGAGCTTCAGATAAGTCTCAATTAATCTTGCTGTTACTAAATATACATCCACAGTGGTAAAAGTGCAAAAGCAAACACAGGACACTGGCTATTCCAGTAATCTGGGTTTGGCATCTGTCTGGCCTGAAGGTCCTGATAAGAGTAGGAACTGGTGTTCTTTTGGTTGTTGGTGTAAGATGGCTGCCAGAGTGCTCTAGACACAGTATGAAGAAGGCTTCTAGGTCTTTTGACCCTCATGGGCCACTGTAGCCTTTTGTCTCTGTTTAATTAGGGATGAACTCGGATTAACAACATCAGATTGATTTAATCTGTCTGAGTCACTCTGGGACAGTGTGCGATAGTGAGGATATCTATAGTACGGCCTGCACAACCACGCTGTAATGAACCTAACAGTCCATAAACACTGCGAGAGAGAGAGAGAGTGACTGAACAGATTTCAGATAGTTTTGCATAAATGATATACAGGCAAAGCACAGACCCACTGTGATAGAATGATAGATGGAGAATATGGAAGGAATAGAGAGAGGCAGCGATGAAGAGGGAGAAGTCTCAACTGAAAGAGAAGAAGAGAGGGGGATGGGAGGAGAGGGAGGGCAAGAGGAGGTGGGAGACCAGGACATGGAGCAGTGGAATGGGCTGATTTCTGGAGAGGAAACAGTGGAGGTGGGAGACATTTTGGACTGTGATGACTCCATCACCCCTAATCACGTCCTGAGACTGACTGCCTACACGGCTGGTGAGTTTACCCCAGTATATTACAAAATAATATTACAAACATGTTTATGAAGCTAAAACGGGCATGCACACACTTGTAGCTCTGAATGTTTTAGCAGTGCAGTTTTTGAAGAACCCTCTGTACATACAGTTTTTGTTTTATTCCAAAATTATCCATCCATTATCCTAACCCGCTTATCCTGAACAGGGTCGCAGGGGGGCTGCTTTACATCATTAAAGCCACAGAAATGAAAAAAGCACAAGGCATATATCAGTGTTCTCCTCAGATTTACTGGTCATGCGTGAGTGAACACGATTAAAGAAGGTTTCTATTCCCTGGTGTGAAATCCAGCTATGATCAGTTTGAAGTTTTTTCCCATTGCACTCCATTCATGTTTGACAGAAAATTTAAATTATTTCCACTCTTGTACTAATGTTCAACCTGTTGGCTTAATGTAAAACACTTTGAGCTACATTTTATGTATGAAAAGTGCTATATAAATAAAGCTTATTATTATTATTAGTAAGAGTAGTATTGTTATTATTTATGCTACATATTATTTTATAATTTTTGAAATGAGCTTAGATTTTTTCCAAAGGTAAAGATGTTTTTATTTCCCAAATCTTTGCACCCTCATTTGAGAACTGCCAAAGAGTTTATCATTGGTTTCCTCTGCCGTGGAATGTAATTGGTGCGTCTTCTTCGTTGTGTATGTGACTAGTCATGTGACCAACGACATAAATGAGCATGAGCAGTGAGCAAACATGCTGCCCCATGGCTTTCTTCTTCATTGGTTGTGAATTCTTCTTCATTGGTTTCTATTGGCTCTGTGAGTTATATACTCTTAGCCTCCACCAGTGGGCTGCTGCCACTGTGCTGCAGTGCTCCTGGAGATGGTTGGGTTTTGAGATGGTTGGGTTTGGAGATGGTTGGGTTTGCTGGTGATTATAGTGAGAACTGCAGGTGCTTCCTGGGTATCCTAACATGCCTTTGCTAACTGAAATGTGCTAACCTTTAATGCTGTTTTTTATTCCCTATTCTAAATGTATGCTGCTTCTATGTTGTTGGAATGACATTGACCTGGGAACATAACTTTTGAGTTTTCTAAAATGTGGACAGTTTCACGTTATTTTGCTTTGATTCTGTGTTTGCCAGATTACCTGTGCTCTCCTGAAGACAACATCTACAGCATCACCTTCTCTCGCTTCAAAATCCGGGATCTGGGCTCTGGGGCCATTATACTGGACCTCAAAAAGCAGTGTCCGACAGGTGTGTGTGTGTGTGTGTGTGTGTGTGTGTCCGACAGGTGTGTGTGTGTGTGTGTGTGTGTGTGTGTCCGACAGGTGTGTGTGTGTGTGTGTGTGTGTGTGTGCTGTGTGTGTGCGTGTGCGTGTGCGTTTGCGTGTGCGCATGCACGTGCACGTGCGCTGTGTGTGTGTGTGTGTGTCTGACAGGTGTGTGTGTGTGTGTGTGTGCTGTGTGTGTGTGTGTCCGACAGGTGTGTGTGTGTGTGCTGTGTGTGTGTTTCCGACAGGTGTGTGTCTGTGTGTGTGTGTGTGCGTGTGTGTGCTGTGTGTGTGCGTGTGCGTGTGCGTTTGCGTGTGCGCGTGCACGTGCACTGTGTGTGTGTGTGTGTGTGTCCGACAGGTGTGTGTGTGTGTGTGTGTGTCGGACAGGTGTGTGTGTGTGTGTGTCCGACAGGTGTGTGTGTGTGTGTATTCAGTTGATTTTGCAGTATGCTTCGGGTCATTGTACATTTACATTGTGAAGCGCCGTCCAATGAGTTTCTTAAGCACTTGGCTGGATCTGGGCAGATAATATAGCCCTATACACTCAGAATTCATCTTGTCAGCTGTCACATCATCAATAAATACAAGAGAAAGAGTTCCATTGGCAGCCACGCATTCCCACGCGGCTACATTGCTGACGGTTCAGTTATGGAGATTTCTCTTTAGCGCACCTACTATATCAAGACTTGGTTTTATTGCTGTATTAGAGTAGAGGCCTATATTGTAGTCCTGCAGCTCAACCGGTTGCACATGGCACTAACTCTGCCAAGGTTATTGATTCCATTCCTACTGGCGCCAGTAAGGTATGGTGCTTTGGATAAACTCATTCATCAAATGGCATATATTCGAATGGCCTATTTTCAAATGCAATGCTGAAGCGTGAGCTATTGATAGGTTTTAGACTTTTAGTCTAAAAACCAGTATCACCACCAGCCACCACTGCCCACGCCATAATGCTACCTCCAGAGATGAGGAGGTATGCTTTGGATCATGAGCTGTTCCTAACCTTTTCCATACTCTTCTCATCCCATCACTCTGGTACAAGTTGACATTTGTCTCATCTGTCCATAAGATGTTGTTCCAGAAATTATATTTTAAATTATAAATTGTTTTGGCAAACTCTGATCTGGTCTTTGGTTTTTGGCAATGGTTTACGTCCTGTGGTAAACGTCTATATTTACTCTGGTGAAGTCTTCTCTTGACTGTTGACTTTGACACAGATGCGCCTACCTCCTGGAGGCTGTTCTTGATCTGGTCAACTGTTGTGAAGAAGGTTCCCTTCACCCGGGGAATAATTCTTCCGTCATCCACCGCAGTTTTTGTCCATGTTCTTTTGGTGCTCCTCGGCTCACCAGTGCGCTATTTCCTTTTAAGAATGCCCCAAATACTTGATGTGGCCACACCTAATGCTTTTGCTATCTCTGTTTGTTTTCATTTTTCCAGCCTAGTGATGGCTTGCTTCACTGACAGCAAAGCTCTTAGCACTTCATATTGAGACTTAACAGCAACAGATTCCAAATGCAAATGCCACACACCAGCGCTTTTATCTGCTTACTTCTAAATTAAATGAGGGAATAGCACACACCTGGCCATGGAATGGCTGAGCCACCAATTGTACCTTTGGTACCTGACAAAGGGAACTGGTTTGGATATGAATACCTTCAAATTAAAGCTGAAAGTCAGCACTCTGAGCTCATATTCATTATTTAGTTTCAATTCCAGTATGCAGTGGTAGACTGCCTAAATAACAATAACTTGGTCAATGTCCAAATATGTATGGATCTGACTACATATACAGGTAAAATAAAGTAAAGATTCAGTGATACATAACAGTTTTAGTTCATTTAGCCAAAATGCTGCAACTTGATAAGTCGTTTGTGGGTTCAAATCCTGACCGATTGCGAAAGTCCTCCACATACAGGCGAACATTGAAAGAGGTTGCCTTCTCAAAATGTAATACATGTATGTCACTGCCCTCTCGTGGTCATATAATGTCACAGCACCCATTCTTGGCAGTGTAAAGCATTTATGCTTACGAAGTCATCCTATTATCCAACATATTTGTAAATTTCTATTTATTTTCTATATAATTATATTATAGTGCCAAGTAGTGCCAAACCAGTTGCCTCTTTTACTAAACATCTCTCTCTCTCCCTTGCTCTCTCTCTCTCTCTCTCTCTCAAACACACACACATTTCTTTTGCAGAAATTAAGGATGCAATAGAGCAGGATGCTGGAAGGTTCATTCAGTATCACTTCAGTGCTGCGTTTCTCACACTGAGGGAAATCGGAGCCACGTAAGTCCCAGCAGACCTTGCGTCGGTCTGTGAGTGTGTTTGTGTGTGTGTGTGTGTGTGTGTGTGTGCGAGTACTTGTTTGTGTGGTGTGTGAGTGCTAGTTTTTGTGGTGTGTGTGTGTGTGTGTGTGAGTGCTCGTTTGTGTGGTGTGTGTGTGGTGTGAGTGTGAGTGAGTGCTCGTTTGTGTGGTGTGTGTGTGTGTGTGTGTGTGTGTGTGTGAATGAGTGCTTGTTTGTGTGGTATGTGTGTGAGTGTGTGTGTGAGTGCTTGTTTGTGTGGTGTGTGTGTGTGTGTGTGTGTGTGTTTGTGTGTGTGTGAGTGAGTGCTCGTTTGTGTGGTGTGTGTGTATTAAAGACCTCTGTATGTGTCTCTCAGGCTGGAGTTCACGGTGTGCTCATTTGTGTGGTGTGTGCGTGTGGTGTGTGTGTCTCTCAGGCTGGAGTTCACGGTGGGCAGTAAGGCTGTGAACAGGCTGAGGCTGATAGAGAGGCATTACTTCAGAGATCAGCTCCTCAAGACCTTCGACTTTGAGATCGGCTTCTGCATCCCCTACAGCAGGAACACCTGCGAGCATATCTACACACTGCCAGAGCTGGACTCTTTTACAGGTGTGTGTGTGTGTGTGTGTGTGTGTGTGTGTGTGTGAGTGTGTGTGTGTGTGTATGTGTGTATGTCAGTATTACACCCTACACATGTGTGTGTGTGTGTGTGTGTGTGAGAGTGTGTGTGTGTGTGTGTGTGTGTGTGTATATGTCAGTATTACACCCTACACGTGTGTGTGTGTGTGTGTACATGTCAGTATTACACCCTACACGTGTGTGTGTGTGTCAGTATTACACCCTACACACAGGTGTGTGTGTGTGTGTGTGTGTATGTCAGTATTACACCCTACACAGAGGTGTGTGTGTGTGTGTGTCAGTATTACACCCTACACACAGGTGTGTGTGTGTGTGAGTGTGTGTGTGTGTGCGTGCGTGTGTGAGTGCGTGTGCATACGTGTGCGTGCGTGTGCCAGTGTGTGCGAGTGGGTGTTGATACATTGGTATATGCTCACACACATTAGTCTGGAAATTATCCACCATTATCCACAACATAGTTCTTGGAAATGCATCAGAATGTGTCAATACAGTAAGAGCTCCCCTTTCCCACTCTCTCCCTCCTTCCCTCCCATTCTCATCCGGTTTCCCACATTCTTCATCCCCCTCTCCCCTCCTCCCACAGTGAAAGAGATGATCGCCAACCCGTTTGAGACCAAGTCGGACAGCTTCTACTTTGCAAACAACAAGCTGATAATGCACCACAAGGCGGAGTACTCCTTCAGCGAGAGATAGGAGCAGAACTGACAGTGTCTGTACCACACACCACCGACAGAGCACAGAACTGTCCGTGTCTGTACCACACACCACCGACAGAGCACAGAACTGTCCGTGTCTGTACCCCACACCACTGACAGAGCACAGAACTGACCGTGTCTGTACCCCACACCACTGACAGAGCACAGAACTGTCCGTGTCTGTACCCCACACCACTGACAGAGCACAGAACTGTCCGTGTCTGTACCCCACACCACTGACAGAGCACAGAACTGACCGTGTCTGTACCCCACACCACTGACAGAGCAAAGAACTGTCCGTGTCTGTACCCCACACCACTGACAGAGCACAGAACTGACCGTGTCTGTACCCCACACCACTGACAGAGCACAAAACTGACTGTGTCTGTACCCCACACCATTGACAGAGCACAGAACTGTCCGTGTCTGTACCCCATACCACTGACAGAGCACAGACCTGACCGTGTCGGAACCCCACACCACCGACAGAGCACAGAACTGTCCGTGTCTGTACCCCACACCACTGACAGAGCACAGAACTGACCGTGTCTGTACCCCACACCACTGACAGAGCACAGAACTGACCGTGTCTGTACCCCACACCACTGACAGAGCACAGGACTGACTGTGTCTGTACCCCACACCATTGACAGAGCACAGAACTGTCCGTGTCTGTACCCCATACCACTGACAGAGCACAGACCTGACCGTGTCGGAACCCCACACCACCGACAGAGCACAGAACTGTCCGTGTCTGTACCCCATACCACTGACAGAGCACAGACCTGACCGTGTCGGAACCCCACACCACCGACAGAGCACAGAACTGTCCGTGTCTGTACCCCACACCACTGACAGAGCACAGAACTGACCGTGTCTGTACCCCACACCACTGACAGAGCAGCAGAACTCTCCTGCATCTCCATACAGCAACACTGACAGCACACAGCAGTGCTAAATGTCAGTGATATCTATTGTGGTAGAGTCCACAACACAATACAGTGAAAAGGAGAACAAATGTAACATTTCAAAACGTCTTAGAGGGGGGAGTCTCAGTGACTTTGACCATGTGATTCTTGGTGCCAGAGAGGGTGGCTTGAATAGCTCAGAAACTTCAGATCTCTTGGGATATTCATGCACAACAGTCTCTAGAGTTGGCAGGGAATGGTGTGGAAAAACAAAAAACAACCCGTGAGCAGCAGTTCTGCAGACGGAAACCTTCCCTGTTAACCCTCGTGTAGTCTTAACATTCTGTATACGCCCCTTGTCCTAAGGGTCAAAAATGACCCGCCTTCATTAAACCCCTAACATAAAACAGCTTAATTTCATTTTAAACCCCAAATCTATTTTGCATGAAGAAACAACCTGCCACTCATCACAAACTTTGTCATCAAAGTTGAAAATGGATCATTTAGGGGGTTTTCTCTGTTGTTAAACATAGTGGCGTCATTTTTGATCCTTAAGACAACACAAGGGTTAATGAGAGAGGTCAGTGGAGAAGGTCAAAGCTGACAGGAAGGTGACAGTAACGCAAATAATCACACAGTGGTATGCAGCATCTCTGAACACTCACCATGTCAAACCTCTAAGTGGATAGGCTCCTGCAGCAGAAGACCGATAAGTCCAAAAAATAAGTCTAATAAATACCTAATAAATTGCTCACTGAGTGTATATCGGTGAGTATCTAATTGCATTCTCAGAATATTTTATTATTATTCAGTACGCTTTTAAATAAGGCGCAGGCCTGCATTTAAAAATAAATAGCATGTGAATTTGTGGAATCTTTGACTTGTTGATGGGGGCTTGGTATTTGACAAAAACCTCAATGTACCTCAATCAATATATGTATACTAGATGTTGTTATTGTAATTATTGTAGTTATTCTTTACAATCTTCTGCTGCTGCCAGAGGGGACAGCAAGGAGAGGGAGGTTGGGAGGGAGAGGTAGGGGGAGAGTGAGAGCATTTCAAGAAACAGTATTGTATTTTACATCTCATAAGACCTATAATATAATTTGGTTACCATGTGTCCTTTTGGAGTCTCTAAATTGTGTTTTTGGAAACCTGCCTAGGCATAGTTGAGAAAAAGCAATGCAGAATGCATTTTGTCCAGCATTGTGGATGTGGCACCATTGTGTTTCTAAGCCCACCAGGCACAGCAACAAGCATCTGTATCCCCTCAAATACAAAAAAAGGGGTAACTTTGTGTTAATAATATTTAGAGTAATTCTGACTGAAGGGTTCGCTTTCACAAGACTATGCCTATAGTGACGGGTTCAGGAATAGGAGCCATTTTATTTTGAGCGTGTCATTTTCAAGCTTGTGTTAAATATGTTCAATATTTATTGTTTTTACTTTGTTTATTTTCTTCCTACTCATAAACCACTTTGAGCAGCATATGAATTGTACACATGGATTTATTGTAAATTATTTTTATTATTTACAGTAATTAAATATAAATTATTCACCTCCCAGTTTGGAGTGACTCATATTCATCAGTGTCAACCTGGGCACTGTTCAAATTTGATAGCAGTGTGTGGTGCACTTCCATGCTCTAGACAGTGCCTTTGCATGATGGGCCTCTCAGAAACCCACTAAAATAAGCATATTTTCAACAAGAAGCATGTTTTCTCCTTTTTTTCCTCCACTGGAATGTTTCTTCAAATCTGAAAAAGGTCCAACAATTTCTGGGAAACTATATATATATTTTTTATTTTATGAAGAAACTACAGACGGCAACTTGAAATTGATAATTTCTGAGTCATCAATGTAGTCAAGTTGAAGAGTCATTCTCACTGATTCTCATTCTCACTGATTCTTATTCTCACTGATTCACATTCTCACTGATTCTCATTCTCACTGATTCACATTCTCATTCTCACTGATTCTCATTCTCACTGATTCTCATTCTCACTGATTCTCATTCTCACTGATTCACATTCGCATTCTCACTGATTCACATTCTCATTCTCACTGATTCACATTCTCACGGATTCTCATTCTCACTGATTCTCATTCTCACTGATTCACATTCTCATTCTCACTGATTCACATTCTCATTCTCACTGATTCACATTCTCACTGATTCTCATTCTCACTGATTCTCATTCTCACTGATTCACATTCTCATTCTCACTCATTCACATTCTCACTCATTCACATTCTCACTGATTCTCATTCTCACTGATTCTCATTCTCACTGATTCACATTCTCATTCTCACTCATTCACATTCTCATTCTCACTGATTCACATTCTCATTCTCACTGATTCTCATTCTCACTGATTCACATTCTCATTCTCACTGATTCACATTCTCGTTCTCACTGATTCTCATTCTCACTGATTCTCATTCTCACTGATTCTCATTCTCACTCTCACTGATTCACATTCTCATTCTCACTGATTCACATTCTCATTCTCATAACGCACTTCTGTTCATCTCTGGATGAGAGCTTCTGTGAAATGATACGCAGCATTATAATGTAATAATACGAATAGATAAAATGTAATTCTGTATAAGAATTATATTACACTATGACGTGTATGTATATATGCTGTATAGATGCTTTGCTGCTCTAATGTTAGTTTTGCTAAATTCCATAATGAAACTATTCACTATCATGAATATTGCCTAGTTGATGATATGAATATAATTAAATATAATTATACATCACAAACCTATTGTGTATGGTTATTTAAAATTGTGCCGTGTATTATTTGCACTCTTATCAATTGTCTTGTAACACACTGTACAGTATTTGCAGAATATAATTCATGGTGAAATGTGCTGAATATTGAGGGGAACACTGTGTGGTATATTCTGCTTGTGCATCTTCCCTTAATGCGAGTCCTGCACTTTAATCCTGTTCTCCTCTCCTCTGCCTTTCTCTCTGTGAGTAATCTAACCAGAAGTACTTACAATTATGAGATTGCATTGCATTTTTCAGATTTTTCTCCAATTTTTTCCGGATTTTTCTCCATGTTTGGCATTGCGCATGCCTGGATTCCAGAAATCAGATAAGTTCTGGAGAGGAAAGGGAAAGAGTGGTGTTTTGGTGCTACAGTACAGATACAGCCAATAGTCTAGGTACAGTGCCATGAACAAGTACAGTGGGTTCCAGAATGATTGGCACCCCTGACTGGCAATGAGCAAAAATACTTCTAAAAATGAACAAAAACGGTGAAATGAGACCAAACCCTGGAGCAGCAATGCACTCCCAGCTGAAGCTGAAGGGCTGAAGCTAAGCAGGAGTGGGTTTGGTTAGTAAAGATCTGAAGTTAAGCAGGAGTGGGTTTGGTTAGTAAAGATCTGAAGTTAAGCAGGTGTGGGTTTGGTTAGTAAAGGGCTGAAGTTAAGCAGGTGTGGGTTCAGTTAATTGGACGGGAGGCTACCTGGGGAAAGAAAGGGATCTTTCCAATCGCTTATTTTACCTCCTTGCATCACAAATGAACAACCAACCTCAAAACAGAAAAACAGGCACAGCCAGATGGGGTAAAACAAAATTCAACATTTGGAAAGAAACAAGAACAGAAATTAACCCCTTGCCTTCTGCACAACTTTTCTAACTTGGTTACATCAGGGATCTTTCCATTTATTTATTTTACTTCCTTGAATCCTTTCCTGGCTCCTTAGCTACACCCACAGGAGGACGTGAGGAACTGACCGGACGAAAGAGGAATCGAGGAATAGAGTATAATATCAGACAATGGCAATACCCTTGCTCTTTCAAACATCAGTCAGTTGTTCTCTCCACCTAAGCTGATATGTGGTATGTTGGTGTGTTTTCTGGCGCAAAACGGTTCTGCATCGCCCAGTTGGGTGCTAATATTAGCATCAGTAGTAGCAGTAGTAGTAGCAGCAGTAGCAGGAGTAGTAGCAGCAGTAGCAGTAGCAGCAGTAGTAGCAGCAGTAGTAGCAGTAGTAGTAGTAGTAGTAGTAGCCGCCACAGAAGTAGTAGTAGTAGCAGTAGTAGTAGTAGTAGTAGTAGCAGTAGCAGCAGTAGTAGCAGTAGTAGCAGTAGTATTAGCCACAGAAGTAGCAGCAGTAGCAGTAGTAGTAGCAGCAGTAGCAGTAGTAGTAGCCACAGAAGTAGCAGTAGCAGCAGTAGTAGCAGCAGTAGCAGTAGTAGTAGCAGCAGTAGCAGTAGTAGTAGTAGTAGCAGCAGTAGTAGTAGTAGCAGCAGCAGTAGCACTAGTAGCAGTAGTAGTAGTAGTAGCAGTAGAAGTAGTAGTAGCCACAGAAGTAGTAGTAGCAGCAGTAGTAGTAGTAGCAGCAGTAGTAGTAGTAGTAGCAGCAGCAGTAGCACTAGTAGCAGTAGTAGTACTAGTAGCAGTAGTAGTAGTAGTAGCCACAGAAGTAGTAGTAGCAGCAGTAGTAGTAGCAGCAGTAGTAGTAGCAGTGGCAGTAGTAGCAGCAGTAGTAGCAGTAGTAGCAGCAGTAGTAGCAGTAGTAGTAGCAGCAGTAGTAGTAGTAGCAGCAGTAGTAGTAGCAGTGGCAGTAGTAGTAGTAGTAGCAGTAGTAGCAGCAGTAGTAGCAGTAGTAGTAGTAGTAGTAGCAGCAGTAGTTGTAGTAGTAGTAGCCACAGAAGTAGTAGTAGTAGCAGTAGTAGTAGTAATTGCAGTAGTAACACACTGAGGAAGAAGAGGGATAGAAAGGGAATGAAAGCAGTGTACAAGAACAATTGTTGGAACAAGCGTTCCCATGTTATTTCCAATTTGTATCTCTGAAAGTTTATATCTCTATTTCTTTTTCAAAAAAGTACAGGTTTTTGAACATTATTTGAAGACGCCAGCAAGAAATAAGAAAAAAACAGCTCTGTAAGCCAACGTGTGGTAAATGTGTAAGGTCTATTTTCGGGGCTTAATCTGTGTAACAAAATTAACTGCGGTTCCTGCATTTCTTTTTTCTCACAGAACTGTTTCATTTTTTCATACTCTCTAATACCCCATAACATCATCATAAACATCCCCTCGGTATTTATATTCAGACAATGGTGTCCTTATTTTCTTTCATGGTGGGGGGTTTCCTGTGCAATTCATTATTCACGGAAAGCACCAATATGGAGGCGGCCGCCGCCCCCCTACCCCTCCAAAATTAGCACTCCCTCTCACACACTTGTTTGCATCACATCTCCTTTGACCTTTTGTTCTTCAATTCATTACTGATCTCTGATCCAGAACCTGTGCCTGTCTTTTATTTCTGAATGAAAGAATGGGGGGGAAGTAGACCAGGGGTGGTTTGTCTGTTGCACTTATTGAGACTTGTTGGATTTATTAGGATGAAGTTTGTATTGCATTTTTACAAAAGTGCGTACAGTGGCATGTTCCAATATGTCCTGTCCCCCAAGTATGTGCTGGTATTTAGCCTAACCATAATACCCGAAATGCAATTACATAATTGCAATTGTAGTTATCAGCTAATTGTTCTTCATCTACTGTCCTACTGTCTGTTACTGGATGGTTCAAGGCCACTTTATGTCAGAAATAGCTGTGTGTCATGGTGAATGAATGCCGTCCCCCCAATTTACATACCAGGACCTATAGTCAGTCAGATAAGTTCTTAGATAGCTTATGCTTTCATCCTTATGCTTTTCCTCTTCTGTAATATATGGACAATAATTACTTTATCCATGTGTTTATTTATGTGTTTTTAGTTGATTAAATAATGGACTTTCAGGTGAAATGATTTGACTATAAACACTTTATTTGAAGGGCCTATATCTGAAGGGTTGCAGAATGATTTACACCCTTGATAAAAATGAAGAAGAAAGTTGTATTTCATAAACAACACAGATATTTTATGTTCAAACAGATGGGACAATTATGTATATATACTTTTATTTCATTTGTGATAACTTTTCAGAATCATTGATATCCCTGGGTTTGCGCTTATAGACACCCCAATATTCAGTTCAGACCACATGTCTGGCTGTCTTCACGCCACCCTTCCAAAGAGTTCGCCGGTTTGGAGATTTTATGGTTCTTTTTTTTTTTTGGTGACCCCAAGATGCAACCAACAGGTGATGACTCAGGAGATGGTGTAGAGACCGATGAACCTGGGGGCAAGTTGGTGGCAGACAAAGCGGAGGGGTAAGTCCAGGGATGACAGCCAAACCGTCAGTCCCACAGTGTACTGGGAACTGGGAGGCAGGATGGAGACTCGACCTTCGTCAGACTGGGCCAGTGAGTGCATCTGGCTTGACATTCTTACATTACACTACACTACATTACACTACACTACACTACATTAAACTACATTACACTACACTACATTACACTACACTACACTACATTACATTACACTACACTACACTACATTACACTACACTACATTACACTACACTACACTACATTACATTACACTACACTACATTAAACTACATTACACTACACTACACTACACTACACTACATTACACTACACTACATTACATTACATTACATTCTTGGAACCAGGACGGTACATGAGGGTGAAATTGAAGCAATTAAAGAATAGGGACCAGCAGGCTTGGCAAGGGTTCAGTCCTTTAGCTGATCATAGGTACTCTAAGTTGCGGTGATAAGTCCATACAATAAACAACAGATGGCGGCATTCCTCAAATTGCAATTTAATGGCTAGCAGCTCCCATTTGCTGATGCTGTAATTCCTCTCAGCCGAAGTAAGGTGGCGAAAGAAGGAGGCGCATGGGTGCATGTTGTTGTCAGGGGCATCCACCTGAAGGGTGAACTGTTTCTCAGGTTCAGGCATGATAAGAACGTCTCTTTTAACTCGGCTTCTTGAGGCAGGAAGTCACTCTGCTTGAGTTAAGGGCAGTGAGAGGGGCGGCAACAGGGCTGTAATAAAGCGCCTGTGAAAGTAGGCAAAGCCCAGGAACCGCTGTCCTTCTTTAGCGGATGACAGGTGAAGGCCAGCTTGCGACTGCCTTGGTCTTTTCAGGGTCCATTTCCAATTGGCCTTGGGAGACCAGAAATTCCAGAAACTGAACTGTAGACTGGTGAAACTCACACTTTTCTGCTTTGATGAATTGCTGATTCTCCAACAGGCGTTGCAGGACTTGATGTACATGTTGAACACGTTCTTCTAGAGAGGATGGGAAGATTAAGATGTCATCCAGGTACACGAACACAAACTTGAAGATCATGTCCGTCAGGATGTCGTTTATCATATTCTGGAACACGTCTGGAGCGTTCTTGAGCCACGAAAGGCATCACCAGGTGCTCACAGTCTTCCACTCGTCCCCCTCTCTCATATGAACCAGGTGGTGAGCATTACTCAAGAACATGCCGCCGGGTGAGGATGAGGGATGGATCAGATTTGAAGCCCGGGACTCACTGATGTACTCCACGGCCTCTGTTTCAGGGGCATCGTAGGCGGGGCAGCTGATGTGTCGCCGCTTGACCGACAGTGGAACGATCAAGACTCTCTTCAGATTCCCAAAGGCAGTGCTCCACTCTCATGCTTTACCAGCCAACAGCGTGATCACCTAGGCAACCTTGGAGTGCTCAGCAGGGAAGGACGAAGGATGCAGCATGAAGGCCAAGGAGCACTGGGACAGAAACGACCTGCAGGATCAGGGATCACCAGTGTAGCGCTCGGGGTGCAGGTGGGGTTCAGGATGACCTCGGGCAGACTCAGGAACAACAGCCACAGGGGAAGCGGCGGTTTGGCCAGGGAATCTGAGAGGTCTGTCATCTGGATGTGCAGGTTATGGAGATTGCGGTGCAAGGAGCGAGTCTCTGGCCAGATTGTTTTGTCAGGCTTCAGAACAAAGGAACCAATAGCAACCAGGAAGTAGAATGAGTCTTTACTAAACAGTTGGCTGGTCAGGCCGGTAATAATCAAATACAGGCAGACGGGAATATCAGAGGTAAGTAGGCTCATGGTGAATGCATCTGCCATCAGACCCCTACAACTCATCCAGAATGCTGCAGCCCGTCTGGTATTCAATGTTCCCAGACATTCACATGTCACCCCCCTGCTCAGCAACCTCTACTGGCTGCCTGTTATGGCTTGCATCAAACTTTGGTGCTCGCATACCAGGCAGTTAAAGGATCAGCACCTGTATATATTCAATCCCTTATAAAGACCTATACACCAACAAGACCCCTCCGTTCTGCCACTTCGTGCCGTCTGGCACCTCCCCCTCGCCACACCTGCACTTCACGCTCACGACTGCTGTCTGTCCTGGTCCCACGGTGGTGGAATGACCTCCCGGTGGATATCAGAAAGGCAGAGTCTCTGACCTCCTTCAAGTGCAGACTGAAGACCCATCTCTTCAGGCTACACCTTTCCCTCCCCAACTCACAATCACCGTGATTAGCCTTAGACCGTAATGGCACTTATGTATCGATATCGTTACTTGTATAGGTATTGTTGTTTTTATTGGCTGTTGTATTGTTGTCTTCTAGCTGCCAACAGTGGCATGCTAGTTTGAAAGTTGATTGTACTCTTCAAGGGTTCTGAATTTCTGTATGTTCACACTAGGACTCGGAACAGTACTGTCCTCTCAGGTCCACTTTTGCACTTGTTCTTGTGTTTGATTTGCACTTTGTTGTACGTCGCTCTGGATAAGAGCGTCTGCTAAATGCCACGTAATGTAACGTAATGAACCGGCAACCCTCTGACTGCCAGACGACTGCTGTTACTGCCTGAGCCAATGTTGCCCCAATCATTATAGTTCCTTTAGACTGAGATAAACTAAATTAAGTAAAATTGTATTGCCAATTTCACTTTGTTTGATTTCATTCACAATAATTGTTAGGGGTGCCAATAATTATGGCTCCTGTTTTCCAGAATTTTTTTTTACAAAACAGTGAAACATGAGAGTACATGTATTGAAATAAAAGTATATAATTTTTGCATATGTTTGAACATAATCTGTATTGTTTATTATATACAGCCTTTGTCCTTCTTTTTCCCACTATATACACTTTATTTGACATCCTTCTTTATTAAAGCTGCTATCATAAAGAACTACACTACATAGCACATTCATAAGCACTACATAAGCATTCATAAGCAATTATATGTCAATAGCTGCAAATAGGCATATGGTGTGCTATATCAACATTGATGGAACAAGTGACATTACCATAACATACTATAACATATAAGTGAACTGACACAAGACTGTTATGTCAGTTATTGACATGCTATGATTATGATAGTGCTTATGAAGAACTTATATCGCTCTTATGTCAGAGCCTTCAAAGAAACTGGGATTGAATAGAGATGGTTTACCACAGCAGGATTACAGTGTAAAAACTGTGTCTGCTAGGCCTTTGGGGAAATGCAGTATTTACAAAACATATTGTCTAATTTCACAGTATTTATCATGTAAAATACATATACTTACATGTATTCTTAAAATATATGAAATATATGTAAAATGCAGTCCCCTCCAAAAGTATTGGAACAGCAATACCTTTGTTTTTGGTGTACACTGAAGACAATTTTGTTTGAGGTCAAAAGATGTACATTAGATGATAGATCCCAATTTCATCTTTTATTTTCTGGTATTTTTATATAGATCTGTCAAAGAACTTAGAACATATCACCTTTTGTATCAGACCACCCAACAGGTGTTTCTTGTTGCCCAGATGTGTCCTGTTAGATTGACTGGTTAAACAATAAATAGTTCTGAATGTCTACTCTTGGTTTTAGCCTTGGGTTTTGCCTGTGAAGACTGCATTTCTGCTAGAAAAGATAAACCAACATGAAGACCAGAGAGCTGTCTTTTTCAGCCTTAGAAAAGAAAGGAAATCTATGACAGAAACATTGTAACAGCTGTGAAGAAAAGCCTGAAAACATCAGTCAGTGACATCACAAACAATCCCCACAGGGCAGTCAGTGACATCACAAACAATCTCCACAGGGCAGTCAGTGACATCACAAACAATCTTCACAGGGCAGTCAGTGACATCACAAACAATCTTCACAGGGCAGTCAGTGACATCACAAACAATCTCCACAGGGCAGTCAGTGACATCACAAACAATCTCCACAGGGCAGTCAGTGACATCACAAACAATCTCCACAGGGCAGTCAGTGACATCACAAACAATCTTCACCGGGCAGGGGTGAAGGTATCTCAACGAGCCGTTAGAGAGCAGCCATACCACAAGATGCAAACCAGTCATCAGTAGTAAGAATCGGAAGGCAAGATTATAATTTGCAAAGAGAGATGAGCCACAAAGTTCTGGAACAAAGTTTTACGGAATGATGAGACCAAGATTAACCTCTACTGAAGTGATGGAAGGCCAAAGCCTGGCGAAAGAAGGAATCTGTAAAACACGGTGGAGGAAGTGTCATGGCTTGGGCTTGCATGGCCACTTCTGAAATAAGCTCACTAATCTTTACTGATGATGTAACTCATGATGGTAGCACCAGGATGAATTCAGAAGTCCACAAAAACATTCTGTCTGCCAACTTACAGAGAAATGCACGACCTCACGTCGCCTCATAGTGGCAGTGTGGATGGAGCACATCCAGGAGTACATTGCATGAAAAGTACTGAATACTGTTTTTTAGTTTACATTATCCCTTGCTTATACCGGAACAGGTCACACTGGTCACCTAAACAAGCCTTCCTTCTCCAGGATATATGAAGCATGTATCCAGCACATTCACACACTTTTCACCAGAACGGATATAATGTGTGCATGAGAGAGAGAGAGAGAGAGAGAGAGAGAGAGAGAGAGAGAGAGAGAGAGAGAGAGAGAGAGAGAGAGAGAGAGAGACTAAGTGCTCTTCTCTTGTATTGATCGCTTGGTCCTTGCCCTGCCTAGTCCTCTGGGAGAAGCAAGAAAAATTACCAGCCAGTCCGAGGAAGATTGTTGTACAAATTGTAGTTTGTTGCCGATTATATTTCCATTGCAGCTAATGGGGTGATGGCATCTAAACTGCTGATAAGAATATCGGAAATAATTACGCGTTTTTTATGACACGACCACAATACGCACGGCGAGGCAGCCCAGAGAATGTATTAGTTACGAGCGAGATCTATGGTTGTCTTTCAGTTTTAGTTTATCTGTGTGCGTTTGTGTTCACTTGGTTGCGTATGACTGCCATTGCTATTGTTCGCTTGTAGTTGCTGATTTAGAATGAGTTACACGGTGCTCTGTGGTACCGTGCTTCTATGCGCCTCCGCGGGACTCTGCGCGCCAGTGGCTGACCAGTATTCCCGGAGTGTGGTGAGTATATTCACTGCCCTTCCAATACGGAGAAAACAAGGTATTATCTGGAATCGCTTTTTAGGCGACGAAGGCATACCAGTTGTATTTAAGTTGTTTTACCGTTCATAATTATTATCGTTAAAAAAATAAAAAAATAACGTATGAAAGACATTGGAAAAACAAATAATTTGAAAGAATCAAATGTTGCGTTGCGTTGACAGAAGATCGGATGATATTTTCTCATGCAGGGCTTTTGTTGTTGTCTTAACACATCCGGCGTATTATGGACCATTATGGAGTTACCTTACCTGAATTTACTCAATTTCCCCCTCTGGATTATTTTCTATCTTGGAAACTGAAAATCTCAGGCAGTCATGTAGGGAAGACAAATCAACATGGGGCATGTTGAAACACGGGGATTTTGCATGGTTGCATGCGAGCAAGAATGATTGGTGAGTTTTCAGTTGTGTATTATTATATGTATTATAACAACCCACTTCTCATGTGTGAGTGGCAGGACGATTAGAAAACTTCACCAAGAGTTATTAACAAATCTGTGTTTTAGCCCCATGAAAGTGATGTTTTTTCACTAAAGGGTTTTTCGATTAACTGATGATGTGTGAATGCCATAGACTCAAAATATACGTCATTAATCACTGTCGTGTGGGTTTTAAGGCAGTATAGTTTTGGCACGTCACTAGCAAGCCATGCAGGAGTACAACTAGCACAGCCTAGTGTTAATGCATTTGCCACAATGACGTCGACAATTCCATGGCCTACCATGTGCTTATTCAGTCCAATTTAGCACTCGCTGCTATCCCTTTCTTCCCAGATATTCATTTCCCGCTACTTTTGACTGAATTGTAATCACCAGGAATGTCCTAGAACTGTACTGATTATATATAGTCATACAAAAGACATGTACCTTCTTTCTCGATGAAAAATATTTGCTCTAATATGTGTAGGATATATATTGTTAATTAAGCAAAAACCAAAAAGTGTTTGGTTGTTTCCCTGGTCTCGCCCCCCTACCCCAGAAAATACCATACAAACATAATACATTGCCATAATAAATGAATAAATGACATTGTTGGAGCACCGTAGCTGTCAGTTGATCTTAAGCATATATTAGCCTCTAGTAGCCCCGTTGAATTACATTGCAAAGCGGTGTATATATTGTATGATTTGTTTATCACTTTGTGTATTGTAGCCGAAGCAAGTATGCATTGCAACGTAAACACAGTTATTTATACATTCTTGACGGTATTCCCTGCTGATTGAGGAAGTGGAATCGTGCTGTTAGCTGTGCAACCCTTCATGTGTGTTTGCAATGTCTACTCGTCCCGTGTACTCAGCCCAGCTGCTTTCACATGACTACACACGAGAATAATCGAGTGCCGCTAGTTGTTGAAACTTGCCGTCATCCACCCAGGAAGCCGTTAACACGCCGCAACAATATGTGATAGTACTAGGTTGTCTGCGGTTACGAAAGGCGAAATTGTGTACTCGCTTTGTGAAAACTATAATATAATAATAATATTGCGTTTATCCCAAGACGCCAAGAAACTAACTCTGCTAACTCGGTTAGCCATGTAGCCTAACTTACGTGACCATACACTCTATCTGTGTTGCTAGGTAGTTTATGCGACACGCTAGGCAAGGCCAGCATGAAACAAGGTCGACTTTTAAACAATTTCAACCCTGCTGGCGCTCAACTTGGCTTTATTTTGAGCTGTGCCATGCTTGGCGTGGCTGCCAAGTCTTGTTTCAACGCTCCCTCCATAGGAATCAGCGTTGCCAGATGCCGTACAAAGATCGTAGCTACTAAGACTTATTTCAGAGCAAATTGAAATACAAGTGATACGAAAAGATTTTCTTAATCTTCACTCACTTTTTTAGGCTGATGATGTGGCCACCGGAGTGGGGAGGAATAATAACATTATTGACATTGACGTAAGATTAATAATAAGACTGGATCCAAATCAGCTCCGTCCCATTTCACTATTATGAAAAAACCTGAATGCAGGCTCATCTATTAAGATTTCATACCTCAGCCTGATGTTTTCGTTCTGCTATTTGTTCTGTTCATGTGTTCATGTTCAGGAGATCAATATGGATTATATTATATGGATTATATTGCCAGTCACCTCAGTCCAGAAAGATAGTTCTACATAGAGAGGTCTCGCTAACTACAGTACTATTTGAGCACATGCACAATCGTATATCACTACCGTTAACTCAGGAGACGGTACTCAAGTTACTAACGATTAGTGTAGTAAATAATTGGAGAATGCCACCGTAAAGATGAGCTTTATAAAATATATACATGTACATACAGTGCAGTCAATATATGTATTTGGACAGTTGGTTTCTCTGCTGCTTCTGAATAGTCAATCATTGCCTTAGTGCAGGTATAAGAAAACCTTCAGTATCTAGTCTTGATTCTAGTCTCTTATGAGACCACAAAGAGACATAGGCTAAACAATAGGCTTTCCAAGCTGTTTGGAACGTCATTAATTAGAAAGAGAGCACTGGTGAGCTCAGTATTTGCAAAAGGCTGGTGATGACCTCTACAGTTACTCACCATAATGAAGAGAAAATCAAGCCCCTGTCCAACAGATCAGAAACACTCTTCAAGGGCCCGCGGTGGCGCAACAGGCTAAGATGCAGCGGACTTGCGGTTGCTGTTCGCTGCAGTTGCACACTGAGGACTGGGGTTCGATTCCTGGTTTGGCTGGTTCTTGTGGAGCGGAAGGGACTTGGCAGGGTTAGCTGATCGCTGCGCAAAAGAATACCTTGGGCGCCTCGGAATCACGGTCAGGCACATGAGACGAGACGGCTTGAAGAAGGCGTGTTGTTCTCCTTCGGGCTGCCGAAGGACAGGGTGTGAGCAGTGTATCTAACACTAACACTAATTGGATTATATGGGGTACAATTGGCTACCAAATTGGGAGAAAAAGGGAAAAATCTGAAATAAATGTATAAAAAAACAAAAAAATCTACACCTGACCTGCCTCCTGAAGAGTGTCAGTGACTACATTCTGCTGAAGACTTTCTTATCCAGAGCAACATTACAGTTGATTAGACTAAGTAGGAGACAATCCTCCCCTGGATTGCGGATCTTATTGTGGCTACACCAGGATTAGAACCACCGACCTTGCGGGTCCCAGTCATTTACCTTAACCACTACACTACAGGCCGCATATATGTAACATGATAATGTAACTGCTGATCATTGAAATGACTCCAAACCCACTGGACGTTGCTTCCTCCAACAGCAACGCAGTAATCCCAAAACATACACCAGTGCTCTTCTTAATGATGTTCCGAAAAGTTTATTTTGGAAAGCCAATTTTTATTTTTATCCGATGTCTCTGACTAATTTAGTCTTATATCTCAGCCTATAGATAATGGCTTGACTGTCATTGGTACAACTATCTACTGAACGCTTTCTTATGCCTGTACTAAGGAAGCAGTTGAATACACCTGACTATTCAGAAGCAGCTGAGAAGCCAACTGTCCAATTACTTTTGGTCCCCTAAGATGTGTGGGACTATGAATAAAAAGGAATGTGATGCCTATACGCATCACCCAATGTGGGTAAATATCCTCAAATTAAAGGGTACAGTCTCACGTTTATTTCATTTCAAATCCGATGCACTGCTCTACAGAACCTAAAGAACAGAAACTGTCCAAATACATATAGACTGCATTGTAGGTACAATATTACAGGATATCTGAATATTGCAATGTAGAATTTTCCCTTTTATATGTTATGCGATATCATCCCACTGTCCTGTGTGACACTTGGAAGGGGCAGAAGCGAATGATGTCGGGAGGCACAAAGCACACTGTTCACCCCGTGCCATGAACACTGTCTGTGTCTGAGGAGCGAAGACCATTGTGTCCTGGACCAACCTCCATAGCCTGCATGTCAAGAAGAACGTTCAGCTGCAGAAGAGAGGCTCTCCAGCAGCACACACCTGAATCCATGCTTAGAGATAGATAGATATGTAGATCTACACACACCTGAACCCATGCTTATAGATAGATACGTAGATCTACACACACCTGAACCCATGTTTATAGATAGATACGTAGATCTACACACACACCTGAACCCATGCTTATAGATACGTAGATCTACACACACACCTGAACCCATGCTTATAGATTGATACGTAGATCTACACACACCTGAACCCATGCTTATAGATAGATACGTAGATCTACACACACCTGAACCCATGCTTATAGGTAGATCTACACACACCTGAACCCATGCTTATAGATTGATACGTAGATCTACACACACCTGAACCCATGCTTATAGATACGTAGATCTACACACACCTGAACCCATGCTTATAGATAGATAGATAGATAGATACGTAGATCTACACACACCTGGGTGATGCATAGCAGCCTCACACATCAGCTGCGGTGGAGAGTGAGAACATTAGGGGGATGATTAGGTGGCAGGTCTTTTTCCATCTGCATTAAACAACGCAATCTGTCCGACACATTACTGTCCCCCTCCTCCATACGCATCCTAGGACTGGCTGACGCGGTATGGCTACCTGCTACCACCAGACCCGCGCACTGGCCTACTTCAGACCAAGGAGGGGATTCACAAGGCCCTGCGACAGATGCAGAGATTCGCTGGACTGAATGAAACGGGAATGCTGGGTAACCCTCCTGTCACAGCCTCCGTTACATCACCTGTCATAACCACACCAATCACAGCCTCTGTTACATAACCTGTCATAACCACACCCATCACAGCCTCTGTTACATCACCTGTCATAACCACACCAATCACAGCCTGTTACATAACCTGTCATAACCACACCCATCACAGCCTCTGTTACATAACCTGCCTGTCACAACCACACCAATCACAGCCTCTGTTACATAACCTGTCATAACCACACCCATCACAGCCTCTGTTACATAACCTGTCATAACCACACCCATCACAGCCTCTGCTACATCACCTGTCTGTCACAACCACACCCATCACAGCCTCTGCTACATCACCTGTCTGTCACAACCACACCAATCACAGCCTCTGTTACATCACCTGTCACAATCACAGCCTCTGTTACATAACCTGTCACAATCACACCCATCACAGCCTCTGTTACATAACCTGTCATAACCACACCCATCACAGCCTCTGTTACATCACCTGTCTGTCACAATCACACCAATCAGAGTCTCTGTTACATCACCTGTCTGTCACACCAATCACAGTCTTTGTTACACCACCTGTTTTACTGTGTGATTATGGTGCGTTTGCTGCTCTTGTGGGAAAGTTGGACCGACTTCTGGGATGTCGTGAACGCAGAACTGTCACTTCCACACTCAGAATAAAACCCGACAGCTTCACCCGTCTGCTTCTCTTTCAGACTCAGCTACTCTGTTCCTCATGTCTACCCCCCGGTGCTCCCTCCCTGACGTTGTGGGGACAGGAGACTTGCGGAAAAAGAGGAGGAAAAAGAGATACGCTCTGTCAGGGCTGCAGTGGGATAAGACTGAACTCACGTGGAGGTGCGTGTGACAGTGTTCCTCGCCATCCACTCTATAGTGGCCTGTGACTGACTCCGCCCTGTGACTGACTCCGCCCTGTGACTGACTCCGCCCTGTGACTGAATGTCCTGTGCCTGACTCTGCCCTGTGACTGACTCTGCCCTGTGACTGACTCCGCCCTGTGACTGACTCCGTCCTGTGCCTGACTCCGCCCTGTGACTGACTCTGCCCTGTTTCTGACTCTGCCCTATGTCTGACCCTGTGTGGCTCAAACAAGGCTTCAGCATTGATGGGAGATTCTGCTGTAGATGTCTGCGACTTTCGTAAGGGGCTTTGATGGGAGCATCACAGCCCTGGGCACAGAGCTTTCATTCAGGCAGCGCGTTTCCGATTCACAGCACAGCCTTCTCACTCAGGGCAGCGCCTGATTCACTGCATTCATCCGACTGCATTTCATCCTCATTTTTTATTCATTTTATCCCATTTTGAAACACGACTAAAGTTTATTATTAATATTGTTATTCAGACCTGGGTCAAATATGTAATTGCTTTGGATTCAAATACTTTTCTATGCTTTACTGAGCTTATCTGGTGGATCGGAACCTATGAAATGCTCTCACAGAGTGCAAACCTGACCGTTTGGTCCTCTTGGTTGTCTCAATTGCCCCAGGCAAGATCAATGAAGCCGAGAAAAGCATTTGAATCGAAAACGATTACATATTTGACCCACCTTTTATTATTATTATTATCTTCTGTGTCATTCATCGCCCTCTTTTAGTGTGGACAGCTATCCCTCTCCCTCCTCCTCTCGGTCTCTGCGCCCGGAGCTGGTGGTGCCCATTCTGACCCACGCCCTCAGAGTATGGGCCGAGGTTACCCCGCTGCACTTCCACCTCCTGCCCCGGCAGAGGGGAGGGGGCGGAGAGAGGAGGGAGGAGGGGGACATCCGGGTGTCCTTTCCGCGCTCCTTCCACGAGGACGGGTACCCCTTTGACGGTAACGGCGGCACGCTCGCGCACGCCTTCTTCCCGGGCCGATCGGACCTCGCCGGGGACGTGCACTTCGACGACGAGGAGAGCTGGAGCTACGCGGCGCAGCCGGGTGAGTCGGTGCGCATCGCAGCAGCCCCGCCGTCACAATGCGTCTCTTGTGCTGCGGAAGATAAAACATGTCTGCCCAGCCGCTATCCCAGCTCCCTCTGGCCCGGAGAAAACCCTCCAATAACCGCTCTTTTCCTTCACCATCTCCCAGGCGACCGCGGCAGTACTGACCTCTTCACAGTGGCTGTCCATGAGTTCGGCCACGCCCTGGGCCTCTCCCATTCCTCCTCTGATGCGTCAATCATGCGACCCTATTACCAGGGCCCAGTGGGGGACATTGGGAGCTTCAAACTCCCTGAGGATGACAGGCTAGGCATCCAGACACTCTATGGTGAGGGGGGTACATCATCACTCGCCTTTGTCTATGGTTTTCCATGAGCCTCATTAATCGCGCTCTTTCCAATCATTGGGAAAGCCACAACAATTACAGATGAGGAGAAGTAGATCATTTATTGAAACAGAACTGAAAAAAAAAAACCAGTTCAGTCCAGCTCCCAGCTCAACATGGTTTAACTGGTTAACCAGTTCAGACCAGCTCCCAGCTTGACATCGTTTGATCAGCTCAAGCTATGTTTTGATACAGCTCAGACAAGCTACCAGGTCATACCCAGCTAGACCAGCTTATGAACAGCTTGACCAGTGCAATTTTCAAGCTGGTCAAGCTGGCATAGCTGGATGTTACAGCACGGATGTTATATGTTCTTCCACTAGGGATGCCCGTGTCTTCTCTTGCTCAAGAATCCTACAGGAGCCTCCCAGCTCCTCACTCCTAGCTCCTTCAAGGAGCATTTAACATACCGAAATCCCCTTAGGGATTCCAGCTAGGTCAAGGGAAGAGGGGAAAAGGATGGATAAAATGAGTGATTGGAATGAGCCCCTATTGTGTGTTCGTACTGTTTTAGGGAACGGGAGAGCATTGCTGACTCCACCTCCCCCTGCCACGCCCAGTCTGCCCCGGCCCCCTGGTCCTTCATCTCCATCACCAACCAGACGGTGAGCTTCTTATTATGTCATTTATGTCATTCTTGTTGTCACGACAACACTGCTGAAATGATATTTATTTGGAAAAGAACAATTTGAAAGCTTTAGCATTCTAATCTGCACAGTATAGTTTCACCATACCTAGTTTGAGGATTTTCCAGTCCGATATCAGATTTATGTTGGTTTTAACATTCTAAATGTAGTCCTTTCAGCCAATCAGCTATTTAACAAAGAGCATTTCCTTGTTAATAACCATTTACCATTTAGAAAAATGTCAGATAGCATCCTATTATTTTAAGCTCTCAGATTATCATGCCAATATTTATTTTCTCCCAGTAGGAAATGTGCAGATTATGTGCAGTCATATGGACTGTCCTGCAATATCAATTTCTCTGCAATATCAATTCCTGCTCTTTGTAACAAAGCAGTTTCCATCACAGTGAAGAGACAGTAGTGATACGCGGGGTGGCTGCTTTGTGCAGAAGCAGTTCTTCTCCTCCTCCTTTTTGTCTCTCTAACATCAGTATTCCTTTCCATGGCAGCCCACTGCCCTCCATCCTGAATCGCTGTGAGGGCGGCTATGACGCTGTGGCCAACATCAGAGGAGAGGTGTTCTTCTTTAAGGGTGAGAGGAACTCAAAGTCTGATCTGCCACCAAGTCAAAGGAAACCTAGAGTTTTCCTGCAATCTATAAGAGTCTTGGGTCCAAATATGTAACTCCCATCTCAAGGCAGGGGGCCTCTTAAATAGCATAAGGGCGACATTAGCTCAGGTGGTAAAAGTGGTCGTCTTGAGGTTGCCGGGTTCAATCCCCCACCCAGGGTGTGTCAGAAGTGTCCCTGACCAAGACACCTAACTCCTGATTGCTCCTAATGTGCTGGTTGGCACCTTGCTTTGCCGCCAGTCTCCAATGGCGTGTGAGTGTGTGTAGGTGAAAGGGCTAATGTGAATTGTAAAGCGATGTAATGCAGTCCATTTAGCATTATGCCGCCCCAGGTCATCTGTAACTCACTGTCCGTGTTTGTGTGTGACGCAGGTCCGTATTTCTGGCGGATCCAGCAGTCGGGATCTCTGGTGTCTCTTTCGCCAGCTCTAATTTGGAAGTTCTGGAACGGGCTGCCCCGTGAAACCCACAGAATCGACGCCGTCTACGAGAGGAAGGGCGACAGCCGTATCGTTTTCTTTATCGGTGAGTGACAGGAGCATTTAGGCCAGTTCACAGTCCGGCGACAGACTATCAGAGACATGCCAGAGTATAAACCAAATGTCACCGCTCTGTACAATGGCCGTCAGATTCATTGTTATAATAATGCGGTGTACATTTTATTTGGAGGTAGCCATTCATAATCAGTCAGGCCACACTAGGTGTAAATATCTCTATCCACCTGTTTGTACAGGTGACCAGTACTGGGTCTTCAAGGACACATCCCCTCTCCCTGGGTACCCCCGGCCCCTGTCAGACTGGGGCTTGCTCTCCAGGGACGGCACAGCATCCGAGAGGGTGGGGGCGGCGTTTGTGTGGGCACATAATGGGAAGACCTACCTGTTCAGTGGTGGGGAGTTCTGGAGATTTGACGAAGGAGGGAGTGGTGCAGGGAGGACCCTGAACGTGGGCTACCCTAGACCTACCTCTCTCTGGGGAGGGGTTCCCTCCAACCCCGATGACATCATGAGCTGGATAGATGGTGAGAACTTGGAAAAACTTAAATGGAGTCTCCTTTCCCTCAATACCCTTTAAATCCATGCTTCTCTTCCCACCCTTTCTTCTTCACTGTCACAGGTCACTCTTTTCATTTCCATCACCTTTTCATTCTGTTTATTCACCTCTTAGGAGACACTTACTTCTTCAAGGACAACTCCTACTGGGTGGTGAAGAGTGGAGGATTGGGCCATGAAGCTGTCACTCCGAAATCCATTGCAGTTGATTGGATGAGATGTCCACCTCCTTCAACTCCTACCCAATCATCAGACAGCTGCAATCCTAGGGGCCAGAAGAAGTGCAGCTGCGCCGGGAACAGGGCTGTCCCAATTCAAGCCTCCAACTGTACAATATTATTTTCCCTCACTTTGATTTTCTGCTCTCTTTTTAACTCATTAACAAGTAGACTGAGTTTTTAATGTACAAATAGGCTACACCCAAGTTATTTGAATAGAATGAATCATTTTAGTTGTCATGCAAAATAAACTGTGGATTGAATTGCAATTATTATGTTTTGTAATGCAATATTTGAAAAGGGTTAACTTTGTATTAAATCTTTTGAAGAGAACACCTACAATGGGGTACCCTTCCTTTCCAATTCAAATGTGCAGAGATATGAACAACAGATTCTCAGGAATAATATTATATGGAATAAATTATCAAATGTATAAATTAATTCACTTGCAGTTTATGTTTTACATGTATGTTTCCTTAAAAAACACAATAAAAGACCTGCATTTCCATTTGCTCAGAGACAGGAAGACGATTGTGAATAAACAGAATAAACAGAATGGAAATGAAGCAATCATTTCCGTTTCACATAATGCACACTTTAGAACTCTCACCATGGAACTCTGATGATCTCAGACATTACCCCAGTGTTTGCATCGCCTCACTGGTTACTTGTGAAACTTGGAGCTGATTTTATGGTTCTTCCTCTTCGAGTTTAAGGCAGTGTAGATGCTAACATGTTGTAATACTGCCCTCCATTGGTCAGAGCAACAATAACGGCTCACGTCTTAATTCACTTCACTAAATCCAGGAGTATAAGCCAGTTTTGTATGAAAAGTGAATGACTTTCCTTTCAATGAGTTTCAATGGTAGTTCTCACTTCGGCCAATGATACTTTTGAGTCCAAGTCTATTGTCCAAGTCCAACAGATCTGGACTGCCCAGGCACACACATTATCAGGATAAAACACCTGTTCAAACTAGTGTCCCAGCCTCAGCCTTGCCAGTTCCACAGAATCTCTGTTCCCCTGACAAAAAGGTGTTTTCCTTTCTCTCCGATTTATGAAAATAATAATATCTCCTTCCTCTTGTTTTCTTCATTCCATTGACCGTGCCATGTATCCTCAATGGTCGGTCTTCATATATTCTGCTATACCAAAGAGCACGTTAACGTCAGATAGTTCTCTTTCTATGGTAGCTTTATCCGCTTGTACATTACGCTCAATCCCTGAGTGACGTGGGGTCCAAAGAAGCTGTACTGCACAACCCAGCTTGTCTAACCGAAACAGACTCAATAGAACTTTGTTTATCATATCTCGCCTGGCTTCTGGTGCTTTTTAAGTCCCAACGAGGCACTCGTAAATTATTACCATTGTTTACCCATTAAAAAATAATGATGCGTTTAAGCCCGTGTGATAAGGTTCTGCTTCCAAAGTTTTAAGAGTTTTGAACACGATTGACCTGCCTCAAATCTGCGCAGAACACAAGCGCAGCCCTTGCTTAGGTTTATGGGAAGTGTAGTTTGTGGGACTTTTCTCCACCGCGTGCCGCCTTTCATGACGCAGAGCGTCACGATGCAAAATTCGATATGCGCAGTAACTAGCCTTACGTACAGATTTTATGTGTAGTCGGTATTTATACCTGTTGTGGCCATTTTCTGTCGCTTGTAAAGGCGTTTGATCAAAAAGATTTTGGATTGATTTTTGTTTTCGTCGTCTCTGTGTTTGCGGACAACAGAGGTACGTGAACGTTGTTAGCTAGCTTACATAGTTACATAGCTAGTACTTGGAAATAATGTTAGCTAGCCGTAGTAGCGAGCAAGTGTAGCCAATAGAGAGAACATGGGAGAAGGATAATTGCAGTAGGGAGACATGGCTAGCCAGCATTGTTTTAGTAGCATTGGCTAGCTAACTATCGCAATGTGCGCACAGCTGTTTACATGTTGAGAGCGTATTTCGTCTGATTTCAACAAGCTATCTAGTGTGGCCTTGCTGGCTCTTTCACAGATCATTAATTGTATAGCTGTGCTCCAGTAGCAGACAGTTGATTGATACGATAGTTAGCTAGCTAATACAACGTTAGTGTAACGTTAGGTGAAATAAGGCCAGGATAGCAGCTTACCGCTAGCAGCTGCGTCGCTGCACGTATTTAGTCATTGGCTAGGTAAGTTAGCACGCTAGCTAGGCTACGATGGTTATCTTAATTGTGTAAGTTGGTTGGCCACTACTAACATTTGCTAGAACTAAGTTCTTGCGCGTCAATTTCCGTCTCAAACTTGGCAGGGTAACGTTAGATGTAAGGCCTATTTTGTGTCATCACATTAGCTAGTGTGGTAAGCTGGCTTAAGCTAACTTAAGTTCGATAGCTAACGTTAGCTAGCTCGCTACCAGTAATTATATAAAAGTCGTTATAAAGTTAGCAGCTAGCTAGGCTAGCTAATGTAACGTTAGTGGTGTTGTAATTAGGCTAGCTACCACTAATTAAAGTCGTTCTAAAGTTAGCAATCGTAACTAGCTAGCTGTAGATTAGCAGCACCAATTGACCGTCGTCAACGTTAGCTCATTCGTCTCGTTTTGTTTGATTACTTGGTCTTAGTTTCGTATGAAATTAAACATTTGTATAGACTGAGAGGGCTATGGTTACATGGGCCTTACGGTCTGTGCGAACAGATACGGTTATAATTGTTTCATTCTCTCTGAAAACATGACCAAGTAGAAATTGGCTAGTTGCTAGGATAATTTTGGTGCATGTTATGAATATGTAGGCATTTGCTTGTGACAGTCTAAATAAAATGTGGTAATTATGGGGCATATTCTCCCGCGATGTGCAGTTTGTAAAATATCTGTACCTACCTAGGAGAATCCGTCCGGACGGAAGACGTTTTCTGATATTAAATACGAAGCGTGAAGTGACTAGTTACTAATTACGCCACGTTTTGTTGGCTTTAACGTTAACGTTAAAGTAAGCGGGAAAATGAAATTACTACGTCGGGTTGTTCACACCTGAAACCAGGAAAGCCAGCTGTGCCTATATGTCGATTTGTCCTACCTCTAGCGCGAATTTATAGTCATATCTATCGATCTTTGCATCCCTATCAGGAAATACCGCAAGTGAGTTGTTGGTAGAACTTTGTACCTTCGCGGAAAATGTTTCAAAGCTAATTCCATTGTTACATTAATTAATTAGGCCAAACATAGTCTTGAAATCACCATACCTAATGATGCGGAACATGTAATATTAACGTTTCGTTAAAAAAAAAAAAAAAAAAAATCCAGATGAAGGTAGCGTTACTTGCCACTAAGCACAAGAAAAATTACATAATCACCCCTTAGTAGGACGCCTAAATAGGTAGGATGAAATGTGAACAGTGGTGGATTTGTTCAGCCTGGTTCTGTTTCAGAGGGAGATGTACAACGGCATCGGCCTGACCACCCCTCGGGGCAGTGGGACCAACGGCTATGTCCAGCGCAACCTCTCCAGTGTCCGTGCCAAGCGGACCCGGGACGAGAGGGGCGACGAGCGGGATGAGAAGGACCGGGAGAGGCTGGAGAGCCAGCTGAACCGCCAGCCCAACGCCGGCATCCTGGAGCACCAGCGCAAGAGGCAGCTGGAGGTCAAATGTGCTGAGCTGCAGGACATGATGGAGGAGCAGGGGTAAGGGGTGTGTGTGTGTCTCTGTCTGTCTGTCTGTAGATGGGCCCTGTCTGTGTCTGTGTGTCTCTGTCTCTGTGTGGAGGGATTTGAGAGAGAGAATGGGGGGTTTAGAAACGAAGATAGCAAGAAATGGAGCGCTTGCATTTTTAGGAGGACTTGCACATGTATACTGCTGTCTATTTACATCCTTAAATGCTGTTACGGTTAAGTAGCTTCGCTCCAGAACTGTGAATCCTGTGAATTCTGAACACCTGTAAATCCATTGTGCTGCTTCTCTAACCATGGCCAGAGCCTTAGCCATGATACTACACTGCCAACGTGGAAAACTGTTTCATCCACAAACTTCTGGTTTTCTGTAACGACCAGGTACTCGGCAGAGGAGATTGCAGAGAAGGTGAACAGCTTCCGTCTCATGCTACAGGAAAAACAGGAGCCCCCGGCTCCCATCACTGACAGGCCTGCGTGAGTACCTCCGAACCTGCACCACAATGCGCCCGGCACCACCACGTGCTGAACGGCCTGTAACGCCCTGTTACGCTCGCCTGTAACGCCCTGTTACGCTCGCCTGTAACGCCCTGTTACGCTCGCCTGTAACGCCCTGTTACGCTCGCCTGTAACGCCCTGTTACGCTCGCCTGTAACGCCCTGTTACGCTCGCCTGTAACGCCCTGTTACGCTAGCCTGTAACGCCCTGTTACGCTAGCCTGTAACGCCCTGTTACGCTCGCCTGTAACGCCCTGTTACGCTCGCCTGTAACGCCCTGTTACGCTCGCCTGTAACGCCCTGTTACGCTCGCCTGTAACGCCCTGTTACGCTCGCCTGTAACTCTAACACTTGTCCCTAATATTCTGTAACTGCCCGTAACACTCTGTAATGCTCTGTAACAGCCTGTAACCTGTCGACCTCGCGTAGGGTGACGGAGACTCACGCCCTGGCCGCAGCCAACCAGCAGAAGAATGACCGGCTGAGGGAGGCGTTCGGCATTGCCACGGACTACGTGGACGGCTCGTCCTTCCACCCCGAGCGCAAGGAGCGGGAGAGGGAGAAGAGGGAGCAGGAGAAGCTGGAGAGGGAGAAGAGGGAGCAGCAGAAATACGTGTGAGTACAGGAGCGCCCAGTCAACCCGCTCTGTCAGTGACTGTCTCACACAGAGCGCCCAGTCAACCGCTCTGTCAGTGACTGTCCCACACAGAGCGTCCGGTCAACCGCTCTGCCAGTGACTCTTACACAGAGCGCCCAGTCAACCTCTCTGTCAGTGACTCTCACACAGAGCGCCCAGTCAACCGCTCTGCCAGTGACTCTTACACAGAGCGCCCAGTCAACTGCTCTGTCAGTGACTCTCACACAGAGCGCCCAGTCAACCGCTCTGTCAGTGACTCTCACACAGAGCGCCCAGTCAACCGCTCTGTCAGTGACTCTCACACAGAGCGTCCAGTCTACCGCTCTGTCAGTGACTCTCACACAGAGCGCCCAGTCAACCGCTCTGTCAGTGACTGTGATCCCCCATGGAGGGTCCAGTGTAATCATATTCGGTGACTATAGACATGATCGGGCAGAAGTTGAGTGTTTCTCCTTTCTCTCCTTTTGCAGGTTAGTGGAGGATTCTGAGGACTCCGCCTCCCCCTCTCCTCGCAAGCAGAGCCGCAAGAAAAAGAGGAAGAAAAACAAGAAGAGAGAGAGGTGCGGGTGGAGGAGGGAGGGACGAATTCTGAGGAAAGGAGGGAGTAGGATGGGTGGCTGGTGGATGATGGAGGGATGAACTGATTAAAGGAGGCAGTAGGATGAGTGGCTGGAGGAAGATGGAGGGATGAACTGATTAAAGGAGGCAGTAGGATGAGTGGCAGGTGGAGTGATCAGTTTTTGTTTGTTTCCATCTCAGCTCTGAGAGCCCTTCCCCTTCCCCTCCTCGGGAAAAGAAGAAATCTGGAAAGAAGAAGAAAAAAAGGTGAGTGTGTGCCAGTTGGTGTTTCTCCCGCACGACCTAAAAAACGCAGGAGCTTATGTGAACTTTTACTTGTTATTGAATTGCGTTTATAATCTGGAGCTTTTGATTATGGTTAGGTCATTATGGCATTTGGCCATTTTGACAATTTAATCTGACATTTTCAGTAGTTTTTCTAATTTCCCGCAAATGAGGGCCTGATTTGAAAGGGCTAGTTATTGCCACATTCTTTTGCCTGTAAGATATTGAGCAGTAAAATGACACTGCACTTCAATGCTTGAAGTGATCAATGCTTCCTGAATATTTTGTGTGGTCATGGCAAGGATCTCATCAAAGTGACCTCAAACAAAAGAAGGTTCAGGAAGGTTCAAGAATTTGGACGGTCCGTAGGGGTGCCAACTCTGAAGCTAAATATCAATCCCTTCTGCATGGTCGAGGGTTGGATCCCCCTGTCATCGCACCTTCTGATTTTTTTTTTAAAGATATTTTTTAGGCCTTTTTCAGCTTTATTGAACAGTATATAGAGACAGGAAGAATGGGGGTGAGAGAGAGGGAAAGACATGCGACAAATTGTCAGACGGTCGGATTGGAACCGTTGACGTGGCGGCTCACAATGAGCACGCGGTCAGTGCTCTGCAGGCTGCGCCACCGAGACACCCCGCACCTTCTGATTTGAGATCCCTTCATCTTTTACCCTCTGCTTCCTCCCTGGCTGAATTCAGTAAAGGGATCTTGTGTACATCACATCTTTCGCAGGATGGTATTTCTTTTTCGGCTGGTGGGTTTGTGTTAGCCGCTGGGTTTGCGTTAGCGCCTGCGCTAGCTCAGGATCTGTTCCCTCTTGGGTCCCACTCCCCATCTCACCCCGGTGCCTCTGAATCTCTCCCAGCGCATCGGAGGATCGACCGAAGGAGAAAGGGAAGAGGAACAGGAGTGGAAACGAGTCTCCCACCCCGCACAAACAGAGACGCCGGAGCGCTTCCCGGGACTCGGCTCGCAGGTGCCACTATAACCCCACGTGTGTCAGAATGAGTGATCATTTAAGTTGGAGGTGAATTTACTCTTAACGGGGAGGTGAAGTGGAATACCTGCCTCTTAACAGAGAGCTGCAGAGGTTAAATGGAACAAACTACATCGCGTGGAAGTCTGGGTTCAAAGCATGTTTCATGGTTTAAATGCATAGCTACATACATGCTAAATATTTTGTAAAGTCCTGTTTTGCGTTTTTAGATCGCTAGCCAGCCGATGAGAACCTCATCTTTGTTGCGTTCGGTGCACAGATCTTACCGTTCGTTCATAACTATGATAGTTAAAAAAACAATATAGGAGCCGCGGTGGCGCAACAGGCTAAGATGCTGCGGGACTTGCGGTTGCAGTTCGCTGCAGTTCGCTGCACACCGGGGACCGGGGTTCGATTCTCAGTCCTGCGAAAAGCGAAGTTTGGCCGGCTCACGTGGAGCAGCATAATTGGCTCGCTGCTCCAGGGGGAGGGACTTGACAGGGTTAGTAGATCGCTGCACAAAAAGCACCTTGGGCGCTTCGGAATCACCGTTACCAGCATGTGGCGAGACGGCTTGAAGAAGGCTTGTCGCTCTCGTAGGGCCGCCGAGGGACGGCTAGCTCTAATTGAATTAGACAGGGTACAATTGGCTACCAAAAAAAAAAGAAAAAAGTTGCATGTCGATCAGTTGCTGCTTGTCACTTTGTGGTTGCTGAATGATGTAATGCTTTGTTTGCTTGTATGAAGTAGTCACTGCTGCCATCTATGATGGAATGCACTAGCATAGCATTTAGCAGTGTACCGGAAATGTTATTCAGTGGGATATCTCCTTTGCTGCGTTGAATCTTTCAACTGATTGAAGTGAAAAGTAACTACTTGGTTGGTGGTTTTATGCAGCATTTTGAACAGTGCTCTCATCCAACATAACAATTTATTGTGTGCCATCTGCCATCTTACGTTGTTCGGTGTGTCTATCCTCAGCCAATCACCGGCTCCACTGGGAGAGGTGTGGCAGAACCAGCCAGTCAGGAGTGTGGATGAGGGACGGAGGGGGCGGTCCCCTGGCAGGAGAGGATGGGATGGTGAAGGGAAAAGTCCTGGGAGATCGGCTATTCGGGAGGTGAGATGCTCTTCCTGTTTAGTAGTCTTGGGTGTGTCTGTTAGCGGCTGAACTGTGAACTGAGTTTGCGTTGCACGTAAAGCAGATGCAGCAGCCTGAAAAGGGGGCCTGAAAAGGGGGCCTGAACACCTCCCCCCCCCCCTTCCCTGAAATTGTCACAAGCTGGTACTTCCCCCCTTTGAACTTCCTGGTTGTCCCACCGATCATAAAGTAATGAGAATCAGATGCTTATTCTTTATATTTCTTGTTATTTAGGGGATGCAATAAACTTTGATGCATGTGCTCTGAACCTCTCTCAATCCCCGCCCCCCCAGAGATCTCCCAGGCACCTCAGCAGTCCCGAACAAGGGGGAAGAGTAGAGAAGGAACGAGAGAGAGAGCGAGAGGAGAAGTGCCAGCAGAAGAGGCACGATTCGTCAAGCTCCTCTTCCCCCGAGAGGGAGAAAGCCAGGCGCCCCAGGAGCAGGGAGCAGCCCCGAAACAGGGAGCCGGCCCGGGAAAAAGACCAAGCAAGGGAGAGAGGGAGGGAGAGAGAAAGAGAGAAGGAGAAAGAGAGAGAAAGAGGGATGAGGCAGCAGAGGCGATCTTCTGATTCGGTATCTTCTGCTTCTCCCTTTCCCCTCGCCAATGGCCGAGAAAGAGAGCGGGAGAGGGAACTGGATAGAGCGAGGGAGAAGGAGCGGGATAGGGAGAGAGAACGGGACCGAGAAAGAGAGAAGGAGAAGGAGAAAGAGAGAGAAAGAGAGAGGGAGAGGGAGGAGAGGGAGATGGAGGAGAGAGAGAGGGAGAGGGTGAAGGAGAGGGAGAAAGAGCGGGAGAGGGCGAAGGAGAGGGAAATGGGCCGAGAAAGAGAGAAGGAGAAAGCAAGGGAGAGGGAGAGGGAGGAGAGGGAGAGGGTGAAGGAGAGGGAGAAAGAGCGGGAGAGGGCGAAGGAGAGGGAAAGTGGCAGAGAAAGGGAGTTGCAGAGGGAGAAAGAGAGGGAACGGGAGAGGGAGAAACGGGAGAAGGAGAAGAATATAGAGCGGGAGAGGGAGCAGCAGAAGGACACCCCTAAAGAGAGGGACATGTCGCGATCTGGAAGGCCCTCTTCCTCTGCAGCTAACATGTCCGCTTCAGATGAGACGCACTCGCGGAGGGAGAGGGAGTCCGACAGGCAAGCGCACAGAGACAGAGATGCTGCGAAGGAGAGAAGAGAGAGGGAGGTGAGGAGGCCAGAGGAGGCGAAGGCAGCCGAGAGCCGGGAGAAAGAGAAGGAGAAACGGAAAGCTAAATCCAGCAGCAGCAGCAGCAGTAGCAGCAGCAGCAGCGGCGATAGCGACAGCTCTTCTTCATCTTCCTCTTCAGATTCATCCCCCTCCTCCTCTTCCTCCTCCTCTTCATCATCCTCATCAGATGAGGGAGAGAAGGAACGGAGAAAGAAAAGTTCTGACTCCGAGAACCAGAATGCTGCGGACAGGGCCATGTCTCCGCCCCGGTCCCGCCCTCCCGCCTCCCTCCCGCCGCCCGCTCCCGTGGCCGCGCAGAGACCCCGGCAGAGTAACGGAGGCAGCGAGAGGGAGGGAGAGCGGGAGAGCAGGAACGGCTCGGATGGGTACAGGGAGGAGAGAGGGCCCCGGGAGGGGCCGAGGCTGTCGCCCGCAGGAAAGGCGTTGGCCGCTCTGCCCAGAGACGGGAGAGGGGGAAGAGGCCGCGGAGCCGAGAGGTACTCGCCCACACAGGAAGAGAGCTCCTCCCCCTCCCCCGCGAGGGACCGGGAGGGGGGGAACCTGGACACTGTCGCTCAAAAGCTGCCGACAGAGGAGGGGAGAGGGCGGAGGGAGAGGGAGAGGGAGCGGCACTCTCCGGCAGAGTGGCAGAGGGAACCCTCCCCTCAGGCCCGCGGGGGGTTGCGTGACCAGCCCGGAGCTCGTGGACGAGACGGGCAGCGGGACCAGGAGCTGGAGATGCGCTCGGAGAGAGAGCCGGCCAGGGACAGAGGCAAGGAGCGGTACAGCCCCACGGAGAGGGAGAGCGTCAGCCCGCCCAGCTCCCCCGGGGCAAGGGGCAGGGAGCGATATTCCCCCACCGAGGCTGAGAGGGAGCTAGAGGAGGGTGAGAAGAGGAAGGCTCTGTCCCCGTCTCCTCCTCGGGAGAGGGCCGAAGAGGGGGTGGGAAGCTTCAGGACCTTTTCCCAGAACAGCGCTAAGCGAGGGAGGGGGTCCGAGGTGGATGCTTCCACTGAAAAAGAGAGGGAGGACTCACCTCCACCTTCCGGCCAGAGGGAGAAGGAAAGGGAGTCCACTTCGGTGCCGAGGGAGAGGGTGTCCCGTTCCCCCAGGGTGGGAGAAAGGGGGCAGGACCGTGGCCCGGTGCAGCGAGACAGGGAGGCACCCGCCCGCTGTGCCTCCTCCTCTCCCTCCGCCTCCCCACCGCGCCGTACTCCGCCCCTCCAGTACCAGGACCCGCCCCGGCGCCGCTCGCCCCTATCCCCCAGCCCCCGGCGGCCCGCCCGGAGGCCTGGCCACGCCCGCTCTCCCGCCCGTCACCCCTCACGCTCCGACAGGGACCGCGACTCCGGCCGAGACCGGGAGAGGGACCGAGACAGGAGATACTCTCCGGTTTTGCGGAGGAATATAGACCGGTCCAGGGATCGGGAGAGGGACCGGTCCAGGGATCGGGAGAGGGACCGCTCCAGGGATCGGGAGAGGATCCGCTCCAGGGATCGGGAGAGGGATCGGGAGAGGGACCGCTCCAGGGATCGGGAGAGGGACCGGGAGAGGCTCCGCTCCAGGGATCGGGAGAGGGACCGCTCCAGGGATCGGGAGAGGGACCGGGAGAGGCTCCGCTCCAGGGATCGGGAGAGGGTCCGCTCCAGAGATCGAGAGAGGGATCGGTCCAGAGAGAGGAGGCCAAGGAGAAGTCGGTCAAGGAGTCCAAGGAGGCGGAGCCCCCTTTACAGGTAACGTTCAAGAAGTTAATTTCACTTGTGCCCCAGAGGCTCATTTCTATCGCTTATTTTTCTCCTCTCTTTTCCTTTCCTTGCTTCTCTCCCGAACATATAAATAATCCACCTCTCCCCATCTGTCGTGTCTGTAACTGACGTGGCTTCAAACTCAAGTTTGAAGGAGCAAGGACATTCCATTTGCCTAATTCACATTTTCTTGACTTCCCCATCTTAATTTCTCTCTTACCACTTTTCCTAGCCTCTCTCGATGGGTGGAGCTCAGAGTAAAGTGCTAAGATGAGGAAAATAAGCGATTGGAATGAACCCTTGGTGTCTGATGACTATTTGTGGAATGCAAGTATTCCAGCTCACAGGGTCTCTGTTAACAGCCCTTTCTACATCTTTCATTCTCAGGCCACGACACTCCCCCTCTCTCATCAGGAGAAGAAGAACCAGCCGCTCCCTGTCCAGGGAACGTGAGCGGGAACGAGAGAGGAACAGAGAGCGAGAAAAGGAGATGGACAGGGCAAGAGAGAAGGAAAGGGACAGAAGAGTTAAGACTCCACCCAAAGACGCCCCGCCTCGGTCTCCCTCTTCCTCCTCCAGTTCGTCGTCCTCCTCGTCTTCTGACTCCGCCGAGGAGGGGGCGGAGGAGCCGAGGGCGGATGTGGCTGATGGAGGCAGAGAGGTGGAGCCCGAGAAGGAGAGCGGGCCTGAAAGGGAGGATCTGCAGAAAGGTGGAGATGGAGAAATGGCGAAAACGGGACGCGTTTCGCCAGCCTCATCATCAAGAGCTCCCCAGGAACCTGCCTTTCCTTCCGACCAATCGGAACCCAGGTCTCGAGCCGTGGAAGAGCCGGCCGCCGACCAGCCGTGCTGCAGATCCCCCGCTGCTCAGGACGTGGAGCCCAGGGAGTCGCCGAGGGTGAAGCAGAGCGGCCAGCCCGTGTCCAGCACCTCTGAGCCCAGTCTGCCCGAGAAGCCACTCAACGGACGTCCGGACAGGGAGGAGCCTGCAAAACCCCAAAGGAAAAAGAGTAGCAGCAGCTCCAGTTCTTCGTCCTCATCCTCTTCCTCATCGTCCTCATCGTCATCGTCCTCTGATAGTTCCGATTCCGAGTCGGAGGAGGAGAAGGAGCAGTGAGTGTTCTGACTGTGCTTTGACTTTTGCTGCATACATTTGTTTTCCTGGTTGCATCTCTTGCCTGCTCTCAAAATGTCAATTTCTGTACATTTGCTTGCTTGGGGAAGTGTTTCTGAGCTCCTCTGTGTCCCTGTGGTGTCCGTCTCAGGAAAGGGACTGCAGCTGAGGGCCGGTCCTCCTCATCGCCATCCTCCAGTGAAAGTGAAAAGGATGATGGGAAGAAAAGGTAAGATTGATTGGCCTATCATTCACAGGTCACATGCTGAGGGTTTGGTTGCCGTAGAAACCTAAGGCCGTTTTCTGATTCGCAGCCCTCCCCGCCGTCCCAGGGTGCCGGCCGATTCGCTGAGAGACTCCCGCTCCCTCAGTTACTCTCCGCCACTCCGGCGAAGGCGGCCTGCACCGTCCCCACCTGCCAACAGGTGAGCCGCCAAATGGCGCCACATCGTGCATGAGAGTGAGGGGTTTATCACTCTACAACGGGTTTGGGGACATTTGGGATGGTGGCTACCGGCTCGGAAAAAAACACCAACCCATCATTTTTTTTAAAGTATATTTTGCTTACACTTATCTAATAAATTACTGATTTTAGGCTCTTGAATCTTCCCTAGCCCATCTTTAGTAATATTCAAAGGATCCAAGCAGTGAAGCTGTTATTGAGGATTCACTTCAAAATATTTTTTTATCCTAACTGACCTGGAATGGCCCAGAATTGCCAGATTTGGGTGGCTTGTCGGGATGGCTTGTCTGGATGGCTTGTTTGGTCGGCTGAGCTCCTGGATCCCATATATTATGGTGCAGATTGAACACCTGAAGTGGTTTGCTATAGTGCATGTGACAAATTTTGACATTATCAAGCCCAGTGCTTGCGCCCTGCTTGCCAGTCACAAAATTTGGTGAACAGGTCCCACTTCTCATGAGCAACAAATCTGGCCCATTTGACCCATAGTCTGTGATTTTGGATTTTCCGCAAATGATCATTTTTTGCAGCCCTATAGGGATCCAATATTTTAAATCAAAAACTTGCTAACATGATGACAGCCCTCATTAGGAACATAGATATGTGCTTTGTGGATCAGTGTCATCTTGAATTGACCACCTTTTTGTATTATTTATTAATACTCATCTATTATTTTCTCAATTCTTCCTTAACTCCTTGGGTGATTCATGTGAAAATGAGGATTGTGCTAGAGCGTGGCACCTAGCTGTTTGGTGGCGCTAAAATTGTGAGAAATTGGCATTATTAAGCAATCATAAATCATGCACTTTGACTGTGAGACAGTAGATGTCCGTTCACATGAAGAATACATTTGCCTCAGAAGCAGAAGGACATATCGGATTTTCTATAAACACTTTAAATGTTTTCCTACAAAATTTTACCTATTTGCATGGGAATTCTTTCTTATTTGGCATTATTTGTATAATATAAAATATGGCAAAATGAATGTACATGAGTGTGCTTTATCCCAAAAATGCTAATAATTCCATAACCTTTTAACATAGTTGTGCAGCTTGGTAGGGGCATTGGGGTAATTGGCCCTTGAATCCAAATCCAGCCCTGGTTTTCTTTCTCCCGGGTGATTAGTGTGACTGTTTGGCTGCACCCCCCTCCAGGTAAAGAGAAGGTGGGAAAACCAGGAATTAGTCATCCAAAACGGTGGCGGCAATGACTCGAATATCCAAGAGCAAATTCTTGGTGGTGTTCACATTATAACGTAACTTTGGTGAAAATTCAATCCAAAAATTGAACATTTGGCAAATCAGAAGTTTAGCTATTTCAGAGGGCTTTAAGAGGGAGCCGAAGTACACTTCAATACCGTTCAGACGTATATTCAGGCTTGTATACCTGTGACGTACTTTACTGTGCATATATTATTCTCTAACACTACCTTTATAATTTGTATACTCCAAAGTGTACCCAGAAGCCTGTCTGCATTGGCCCTTTTTTGCGAATGCTGTGGGATGATCCCGATGTCTCTCCCCTCTTTTCTCAGGAGTAGCAGGAAGTCACAAAGCAGATCTCCAACCCGAAAACGAAGGAAATGATCTTGTTGGGCTCTACCAGGAAGAGTACCCCCTGTCTCCCCAATGGTTTGGCTTGGTTAATGTGTGCTGAACAGGGCCTAACTTGGACAGCAACATCTGGAAGGGGAGATGAGTGGCAACAAGGACACCAAATTATGTGAGGGACAGTATGACAAATCGCCTGATTTTTGTTGAACGAGTAACAGGATCTTGTACAATAGAAGTAATAGACCCAAAACCCTGTTTGTAATTCAAGTTTTTTTTAAGGGGGAGATCAATTTATTCAATTTATATAAAAAAATTCAACAAGAAAAAAAGGGAATTGGAGGAAGAGCAATGAACATACCTTAGACCAGGTACGGTGTCGCTGTACCTACAGATGGATTCATATGACTACAAACCATACAAGTAAAAAAAGTTAAATATGTGAACATGCTACACTGAAGAAAATTCACACTGTACCTTCTCACTTTTTACCCCCAGGCTCTGTTTAAAACAATGAAAAATGGCTTCTGTACTTTGTTTATCACTGTAAGGAGGGGGTGCAGTTGCAAATGTCTGTGAGTGGAAGTTGTGAGTCCTGTTTTTTTTTTTTCCCCCCTGCTTTGAGAAGATTAAATAAAAAATGCAATGGTTTCTCCATCTTTGTACGTGCCTAAGGAATGTATATTGTAAACTTTGCAGTTGCTCTGCTTTCATGTTGAATGCTATTTTTATCCTGTGTACCAGTTCTATAGTGGACACAGAACAGTCTGTTGGTAAGCTTTAAACGGCATCTTAAACTTCATTATTTTCCAGCACAATGATGTGGCCATAGCCTCTATTTATGCTGTCATGTCAGCTTTTTTTCAATCTGAAGTTCTGGGTAATTGCATTTTTGGCATTATTCACATTGCAAATTTAATAAACAAGTCGGTGGTTGAGGGGGTAGTTGACAATTGTTCAGCAGTTAATCCAGATCTCAGATTTCTCACTTAGATATGTTTAGATAGATATGCCACCTTGTGAGTTCATTGCTCCACTTAAACAAGTATTGATATGTGGATATCGGTGCATTGTGGAAGAGATGTTAATTATCATGAATGTATGTTCGTTATAAAAAAAGCAGTCAATAAAGGATTTACAAACCCAAAAACCCTAGGGAGGTATCAGGATTAATTCACAAGCGACCATTATACATGTCGCTTTTTACAAAATGGTGTTAAATGTAACGTTGGAATTAGTCGATCAATATATTAACCTATGTACGAGAAATCGGATATCTTGAGTTTAATTTAGTTTGGACACCAAAAGGAATTGAATATCTAGGTATATTTCCCCCCCTGCTATAGGTAACATGATCAAAGAAAATTGTGCAATTAAATTAAATTAAATTAAAGATTTTGCACGGTGGATGCCTCTTGCAATCCCGGGCCAGAATTTAATCGAAAGGATTTTGGCACCAGAAATGAAGTGTGTTGTGTGATGCCTTTGAATATTCCAGTGGTTTTTAAAGCAAATAATCAGCTTTTTTAAAATATGGAATTCAAAACAGCCCACAATTGAAATTGGAAGATTTACCCAAAAATAATGGAAGATTGGCGCTTCCAAATATACATTTATACAAGATTTTGTATATAATGAGACAAACATTGTTTTGGTTCAATCCCTCAAGAGATATACCTTCTTGGTTGCAAAGGGAAACTGATCTGTCACACCCACTTAGACCGATGGTTTATGGATTATTGCCCTCATTTGAAAAATCATCCAACAATTTCAGTATCCTGGAATACTTATCGTAGAAAGTATATGCAAAGTCTCATTATATACAGTCCCCTCCAGAAGTATTGGAACAGCAAGGCCAATTCCTTTGCTTTTGCAATACAATGAATACACTTGGGGTTGAGATGAAAAGATGAACACAAGACTTTCAGCTTTTATTTCCTGGTATTTACACCTAGATGTGTTAAACTACTTAGTCTCAGAAAATTTCCCCTTTGGTATCAGGTTTGGTTACATCATCAATAAAGATTAGTGAGCCCACTCCAGAAGCAGCCATGCAAGCCCAAGCCATGACACTTCCTCCATCGTGCTTCACAGATGTGCTTGTATGTTTTGGATCATGAGCAGATCCCTTCTTTCTCCACACTGGCCTTTCTATCAGTTTGGTAGAGGTTAATCGGTCTCATCAGACCATAAAACTCATTTCTGTACTTCTTTGCTTATTGCAATCTCGCCCTCTGATTCTTACTACCGATGACTGGTTTGCATCTTGTGGTATAGCCTTTATATTGCTGCCCGCTAAGTCTTATTCAAACAGTTGATTGAGATACCTTCACCCCTGCCCTGTTTGTGATGTCACTGACTGATGTTTTGGATTTTTTCTTCACAGCTCTCACAATGTTTCTGTCATTAACTGCTGTTCCTTGGTCGACCTGTTCAATGTCTGTTGCTCAGTATGCCAGGACATTCCAAGTTGTTGTACAAGCTGTCTCCAATGATTTCCCACTGTATAGCAGTGTAGCAGTTCTAGCAAGCTAGAAGCCGAAAAGCTTGTCCCGATTTCCTTCACTCTACCTTGTTCACTCCGTTGTTCCACATTCTTCTGCTGGAGTGGACGAGTGGAGTAAAGGAGGGTGGAGTGAAAGATAATGGTACAGTGGAGGGAGGGAGTCCACAAATAACGTTTTCGGGGCACGGATTGGAGGAGGGTGGTAGTGGAGTGAAGGAGTATACGTTTTCCGGCTATTGGGACGCACCCACTGAACTCTCACCAGCGATGGAGACAGGCATTCTGACGTCATATTTAAGCGTCTGTGTTTGAATCTGGTGCTCTGAGCCATCTGCAAAAGCGCAATTTAATACACAATTGGTAATTTATAAACAACCGAACAAATTTGGTGAAAGTACATTTTAAAAATTACGTGGACAGAGACGGAAGTATGGGTCCAGTTGAAGTAAGAATTTAAGAAAATACATTTACGTAGTTGGGTAACTTTGGTTGATTGTGGTACCGTTTGGAATTAAGTGAATTTTACGTTCCATTAATGTACATTACCTTGATTTAGTAGACGTTCTTATTCAGGTCGACTTACACTATGAGGTTGTGTGTGTCAGTATTAAGCGACCTTACTATTTAAAACAAGTTAATACTTTTATCCGCAAATGTATTATAACTTATTAGAAGTCAGTTATAACGCTGGTTCGCCTGTGCTTCATGATCTGTTATGATCTTACTAATTCAACGTGTATATGCCTGTGTTCTGGCTTTGAAGAATCAATCAATAATCTTTCCCCTATATTTATTCTAGCTTCTTCACATGTCCGTGTTCTCCCAGAGCTTCTCTCACTGTGGCCGCTTCTTAGCGGCAGGGAACAATTATGGGGAGATCGCTGTGTTCAGGTGAGCTTGCTGGGGTAGGTCGGCAAACGGCACCGCCTCAGCATTCGGGGAGAGTTGGCTTAGACTCTCAGCAAGGATATAACAAGTAAAACGGTTAACCTTAGCCATATTTCATAATGTTTACTTCCAACTGAAATAAGAATGCGTCTTCATAAAGGTGGTATGAAAATGTGACTTTCAAAAAATGACTGGTTACTTGCCCCAAGTAATGGGTATTGATCAAAGGGCAAGATGAGCCATGTGACCAACTGACCAATCCTCTGTTTCCAATGAAACATTTGGACATAATTAACAGTAATCTACTTTAAATTAAAAAAAAAAAGGAATAGCATATTCTCCTTTTCAAAACAGTTGTATTCATTTTCAATATTCACTTTCATATGCATTAACAGCATGAAACCAATCAGACAAAAGCTGCAACATTGCAATGGGCCCGATGAATTGTAGAACAGCAAACCTAGATACAAGGCTCAGGTGCCAAAGTAAACGCTATGTAGCTGTGTTCTTACCTACTTGCTCATCTTACCCCTCTCCCCAAATATGTATTATTACTACTGGTTTAGAAATCCCACAGTGGTCATATTCTGTAGCTGGGAGATTCAAATTCTTAAGTTTAGCATATGGAGCATGTGCTTGTTGGTGAAATGTTTTCATTGATGCTTTTTGACATTTTCACTGGTAATTTTTTTTTTTTTTCCCCCATTCCCTCTCTTGCAGTATGTCCTCTGCACTCAGTCCAGAGGCAACCAATATCAGCCAAAAACCCATCTTAACCTTCACTGGTCAGTCTCATTTATCATTTTGTGATAAATATGGTGCATACAACATGAATGTTTTTGAACTTTGGTTACATCTTTTTTTGTGCCTTGACTGCATTCTGTCTATATGGTAGAAGCACTGTAGGGTTAAAAGCGCATCATTAAATAATTTGTCAGCACGTATGTGGGCGGCACAGATGGCGCAGTGGGTAGCACTGCCGCCTCACAGCAAGGAGGTCCTGGGTTTGAATCCCGGTCAGCCGGGGCCCCTCTGTGTGGAGTTTGCATGTTCTCCCCGTGTTTGCGTGCGTTTCCTTCATGAATGAATGAATCAGCACGTATGTCCTCCGGTCATTGCCACTGAGTTTAGATGAGCACCAAATCAGATCTGTTTCATACAAACACAATAATTAATTGATCTATTGAAAACCCTAGCAAATTTTGAACATATCTACTGCTGATGATATTTCCTGTATAGCTGGTTTCATAGCTGTGTTTATGATAGGACTGTCTACCCACAAAGTGGCTGAGCTGAAATTGGGGTTTGGGTGGGATTGTGATGGCAGGACGCCTGCAGGCTGGAGTGGTGTGGAAGTGGAAGTGTGGTCTCTGAGTTGTGTGGGGAGTTGTGTAGTGACACGGTGACGGGGCCTCCCATTTGCCTCCGTCTTTAGTGCAGTGCTTAGCATGGGTGCCCTTCACCACAGTAAATGGTAAATGGTTGGCATTTATATAGCGCCTTTATCCAAAGCGCTGTACAATTGATGCTTCTCATTCACCCATTCATACACACACTCACACACCAATGGCGGTTGGCCATCATGCAAGGCACCGACCAGCTCGTCAGGAGCATTTGGGGGTTAGGTGTCTTGCTAAGGGACACTTCGACACAGCCCGGGCAGGGGATCGAACCGGCAACCCTCCGACTGCCAGACGACTGCTCTTACTGCCATGTCGCCCGTAGTGACCCAAGTTTGATTCTTGCTTGCTCCCTGCTCCATAACAATGATTTAGAATTTTGGAACGATGATTTTTCAATGATTACTGTTCACAACAATGTCTGGCAATAATATAAACTCAGTGGCCACTTTATTCGGTATTCGTTACATATATTTTCTCGACTTCTCGATCTTATGCCGCTGTAGCCCGTCCACTTGAAGGTTTGATGTGTTGTCTGTTCAGAGATGCTCTTCTGCTTACCACGTTATTTCAGTTACTGTCACCTTCCTGTCAGATTGAACCAGCCTGGCCCTTCTCCTCTGACCTCTCTCATTAGCAAGTCTTTCTCACTCACAGAACTGCTGCTCACTGGATGTTTGTATTTCACACCATTTTCTATAAAATCTAAATACTGTTACCATTCTGACCTTTGGTCTGAACAACAACGGAACCTCTTGACCATGTTTGCATACCTTTATGCACTGAGTTGCTTCCACGTGATTGTGATTCAATATTTGCATGAACAAGCAGTTGTCCAGGTCTATCAAATAAAAGTGGTCTGAGTGTATAATGCCACTTTTTGTTGTCACTACCATTGCTGATATAACCAGGTCGTAAGTATACTGTGGCCATTGCTGATATAACCAGGTCGTAAGTATACTGTGGCCATTGCTGATATAACCAGGTCGTAAGTATACTGTGGCTACAGGAAAGTCAGAAACCTTTCCTTTTTATCACCTTCCAATGTGAAGCTACCTGCTTATATTCACAGTATGTGTAAAACGCTGCATTGGTAATCTTCTGGGTTCATCCCACCAAACAGTGTGGTGTGGTGTATATTTCCATCACGGTGCATTATTGTTTATCTTTCAGCACACGAGGGTCCTGTGTTCTCCCTCCTGTCTACGGACACCCACCTCCTGAGCGCGGGGAATGGAGAGATCAGTGCTTGGAGCTGGGCAGAGCTGACCAAGAGGGTAAGAGACACAGGCACTTCCTGGATGGTGTCATTCATGCAGTCACTAGGCTCAAGGACATTTAATTCATTCGAAAGACGGTTGAGTACCAGTTTTGTTCAAGATGCGTGTCATTCACTCATGTTTGAAAACTGTGGTGTTTAACAGCAGTTATTCTGTGTTTTGGTGCCTCTTTCCTTGTAGAACACTAAATCTATTTGGACAAGAAGACCACAGTACAAGTGAGTCGGTTAAGTAATTTTATTGCACTGTCCTGTAATACCCAGGGTGTGTGTGTGTGTGTGTGTGTGAGAGTGTGAGAGTGTGAGAGTGTGAGAGTGTGAGAGTGAGAGAGTGAGAGAGTGAGAGAGTGTGAGAGTGAGAGAGTGAGAGTGTGAGAGTGAGAGAGTGAGAGAGTGAGAGAGTGAGAGAGTGAGAGAGTGAGAGAGTGAGTGAACTTACTTTTGCTTCCTCTTTCAGATCCAGTCTTGAGATTCCAGAGATAAATGCGATGATCATTAATCCAAGAGTAAGTGAAAGCAGCTTGTTTGTAAAGAGCACGGGGAACCGAGCCGTATCGTTCTCAAAAATCTAAAGAAATGCGTGCATTTTCACTTTCATACTTTTCTAGGGGGTCAAATTCAAGGTCGGAGTTCACAATGTGAGCGAGGTCTGGCGAAAAGGTTTTCAATGCAGTGTCCATTAAAACTACATTTCTATCCTGCTTTGACAGATTTTGTGGCCGCTGTCATTTTTATGGTGGAACCGCTGGTCCAAATGAATTTTTTTATTGACAAAAACACATTATACCTTGTATCTAGCAAAATCCCTGATGTAGGGTCAAACGTGTCCAGATTTTCCCTCTTATAATAGAATGCCCCAGCTGTAAGCTATCTTCTGAACTCATTGGCAGCCGGCCTTGTATTCTCTTTCATTCAATGTATCTGAAGGAACAAGAGACACAGTTGGATTATTTTTGGTTGAAAAGGTGTATTTTGGTCATATGCCTTCGTCGTCAGGCTTGTGCCATTTCTAAACTTTACTTTCTTGTATAACGATGGTGCCCTGCAAAGTAAAATGGGAACAAAGCAAGCTAAATGGGAATTTTTCAGCAATGTGAAGAAAGCACAGTTTGGCATTACTGTAAGAGTGTAGATGAAAATGTTTTGAATAAGGGTTAATGTTTTACACACGCACTGCTGTGCAGCCACTGTCATGGTGACAGTATTGATAGGTTCCCGGTTTTACTGAAGTCTTTTGACATTTTCTCAGAACAGACTACCCGAATGCTCTGTGACTGTCTCTCCCTTGCGAATTGTAATTAACTTGAATTCTCTTGAGAGAATTGTCTGTGTGTTCATCATAGTCCTGCATTGAGTCCATGGAGCAGGGCAAAGCATCCTAACTGTCCTTCTCTACAGCAGATTTGCTGCCTTTCTGTGACCATGTCCCGAATGGCTGATTCTCTCTTTTAGGACAACAGTTTGGTTGTAGGCGGGGGAGACAACAACATTCACGTCATGGACCTGGAGAGCGGAGTCTTTAAGGTAGAGGATGACTCATTTCATTCCTTTGACCGTATGATTGGCCACATTTGTTGACCGAGTGGTTACTACACTTGCCAGTTTCACAGACGCAGATTATGCTTAGTCCTGGACTAAATTGAGTCTTGTATGGACTATCTCCATTCAAAATGTGATTTGGTCTAAGACTAGGCTTAATCTGTGTCTCTGAAACTGGCCCATAGAGTTTCTATGGTGACTCATTGAGGGCAAGGTACTGAAATCAGAGAGCAGCAACACAGGGAGATCCACCTCGGAGGCCAATTTGTGCCTCGCTTAAATATTCTTATGCAGACCTGCACTGTTTTTACAATGGGTCACTGTGGGGAAAGATTCTTACCGTTAGCTGTTACTCTGTACTTTGAGTCCTTATTGGGTTCCCAACAGGTTGTTGTGTAGCCTAGATTGCTAGGTACGAAATGGACAGATACTTGGAAAAAATAAAAAGCCTTAGAAGTAAACTTACCCAGACGAGATGTTCAATTTCATTTTCATTTTTGTGCATTCACTGCCTCGGTTTCCATGTTAGCATAACGTGTTAGCTTAGCATAAAGTCTTGAGGCCTATAGGAGTCAGTAGCCTACCTCCTTCAAAGTGAAGAAATACACCTTACAGCAACTCCAAAGCTGTCTTATTTACATGAGGTATCGTGTATTTAAAATACACATGTGGGGGGGGGGGGGGGGTGGTAAAAATGAGAGACGTTGTTTCCGGGAAGTTAGATGGTTGGAACACACATGTATCCTCTTCCCCTGGTTGAGTGGAATTTAGCACATTTAGAGATTTCTACAGGGATAGACCCTGCACGTATAACACCATAAATTATTATTGTTGTTGTTTGCTCATGCATGACGATGATAATACTGTAATGCATGATATAGTGATAAATAAACATACTCGATGGACAACTGACCATTAGCTCCAGCAGGCCTTCATTCACAGTCACAGTCTCTTTGCTTTCCACTTCGACAGAGATGTCGAGCCTTCCCTTGACGGCAGCACTAAACGCCACTCCGTGCAGCAAAGACATTAGATTTCCATAGGCATAGGTTAGCAAGCCCCACATTTACACCACCAATCCTCATTTCATCACATATTAGGCATTTGGCAGACACCCTTATCCAGAGCGACGTACAATGAACCACCAGCTCAGAGGATTGGGCCTCCCTTCTTCCCCACTCAGCACCCAGAAGCAGTAGGTTCCTCATCTGTAAACTCAGGCTCAAACGGATAAGGTTCTGGATCGTTATCTGCCCAGAAGAAATCATCTTCATCCTCTCTTACAAAGTTGGCCATGATCAGAAGTAAAGTGTTAGCTAGCTAGCTAGTCACCCGAGTTCTGTTTACAAGTGAGTGTGTGCGCTTTGTGCTGGATCTGGCTCGACCTTCAGAAGACGCGCGGATCACTGCGCTCAACCAGCGGCAGACGGAAGAGCATACGTGTGTGTTCAGAGGTAATACTTCCAACTGTCTATAACTTCTCCAAAAACAACGTCTCTCACCTTTACCATTTCTTTCCCGCACGTGCATTTCAAATACGATACCTCAGTAAGCAGTCCGACTGCTTCAGAGTCACTAACCAAGCCAGCAGAAATGAAAATGAAATCTCAGAAGTCAGAAAAAAGGTATATGAAAAGGTAAATGTTGGTATATTCCTTTAACGCAAAAATTTATCTAGCCGTTGTTCAGCATCACAAATGCGCAGTGTCCTGAAATGGAATGTTAGGAACATGCGCATGACACCTCCCAGCCCCTCGTACGCCTAGGCTAAAGCGGAACAGGAGCTAATAGTTGAGATTTTTTCCTCAGGCCACATGTTCAGGAAGAAATCGTGGTCCTGCTGATATTTCATAGATGCATGTGCAGTTTGGACTTTCCCTTAACCCCCCCCCCCACGCCCCCCCTTATTTCTGTTTTGTTTGGTAGTCGGTGTTACAGGGTCATAGTGACTACATCCACTGCCTCAGCATCAGAGAGCGGGAGGGGGAGATCCTCTCTGGCGGTGAGGATGGAGCCGTCCGGATATGGGGTGAGAGCAGCCCCGGCCCTAGATTTCTGTGATTGGGGGGGCAGACAGACATTTGGGTCGGGGCACCTTTTTATTTAGGGCACTGTGTGTGCCATACACTTCCCAGGCTTTTTCCCCTCGTTTGCATATATTTGTGTGTGTGTGTGAATGTGTGTGCGTGCGTTTATCCTTGCGACCACACAAGTTTTGGGGGGGGGCACAGCAAAAATTTGGGGGGTCACGGCCCCCTCTGCCCCGATGTCCCGACTCAGCACTTTGTAATCATTTTTCACTTGTTTTCTCTTTGTTGTGCGATATCGTCATAATTAATGAAGGTCAATCTGTCCGTCTGTTTCCCTCCAGACTCCAGAACCGGACAAACTGTGCACTGCATAGAGGTCTATAAGTATGAGGTATGACTGGATGTGTTTCTGTCTCCCTTTAAGGTGTAAGAAAATATGTGTTTACAATGTTTGTAACTGAACATGTATCTGGGGGGCAGCCTGTAGCCGAGTGTCTAAGGTGCTTGTCTGGGACCTGGAAGGTTGGTGGTTCAAGCTCCAGTGTAGCCACGATAATATCAGTGTAGCTGCTGGGCCCTTGAGCAAGGCCCTTAGCCCTACATTGCTCCAGGGGGGAATGGCTGCTGCTTAGTCTAATCAACTGTAGGTCACTTTCTGTAAAAAGCGTCAGCTAAATCCGATGTCGAACACACACACACACATCCACCGGTTTAAAATTTACATTAACATTGCGCAGTTTGTCATTGAATCGTTATCAAATTGGAAAGTGACTATTCGTAACTCCATAAACTACCAGCATAACTTGTCTAATATTTCACAAATTATTAACCTAATTGTTTTGCCACGCTATTGCGAAACCGTGACTTTTGCTCAAAATGTACAAGTAGACTAGCGGCTAATTTTAAGGAAACTTTCCAAAACACCTACTCTAAGTTCAGATAGTTAAAGGGGTGGAGTGATACAATTTGTGAGTAGAAGGCTGGTTGTGTCATGCAGGGTAAAGTTGATGTTCCTGACGAGTACAGCTGTGATATTAATGAAGTGCTCAAATAAACCTTGGCATTAATGTCCCTCTAGGACTGCGCAAGGCCTCAGTATGGGAAGTGGATCAGCTGTCTCACCACCGATTCAGAGTGGATGGTAAGTGGCGACAGGGGGGAGGTTTTTCACGTGACAACAAGAGATGTCTGTTTTGGGAAAGGAAAAATGTCCACCATCCATAATAAACATGCACACCATTATTCGCACACATTGTTATCAGTATCTTTTTTTTTTTGTCCTCTCTCTGGTTGTTTGCTGGTTTGTTTTATTTTGTTTGTTTGGTTCTGTTCTGTCTTGAATGTCTGATTATTTCGTGTTGTTTAACACCATGTTTAACGCGGCACGGATGGTGCAGTGGGTAGCACTGCCGCCTCACAGCAAGGAGGTCCTGGGTTCGAATCCCCGTCGGCCGGGGCCTCTCTGTGCGGAGTTTGCATGTTCTCCCCGTGTCTGCGTGGGTTTCCTCCGGGTACTCCGGTTTCCTCCCACAGTCCAAAGACATGCAGGTTAGGCTGATTGGAGAGTCTAAATTGCCCGTAGGCATGAGTGTGTGAGTGAATGGTGCGTGTGCCCTGCGATGGACTGGCGACCTGTCCAGGGTGTATTCCTGCCTTTCGCCCAATGTATGCTGGGATAGGCTCCAGCCCCCCTGCGACCCTGATCAGGATAAGCGGGTTCAGATAATGGATGGATGGATGGAACACCATGTTTAACACTTCTATTGCACAGTAAAAAAAAAAAATTTTAAAGGAAAGGAGCAGTGGAATGGAGATGTAGGAGGTGGTAGTGGTTTGTGCAGGTTGGAAGGAAAGGAGCAGTGGAATGGAGATGTAGGAGGTGGTAGTGGTTTGTGCAGGTTGGAAGGAAAGGAGCAGTGGAATGGAGATGTGGAGGGGGGTAGTGGTTTGTGGAGGTGGAATTACGCTGTGTCCCTGCACTGCGCTGTCAGTCTCTGATGTTCTCTTCCTCCAACTGTGTAGCTGTGTGGAGGGGGCCCGGCCCTGTCGCTATGGCACCTGCGCACCCTCTCGCCCACTTCCGTGTTCCCGCTTTCTGGCTGTCAGCGACAAGCAGCTTTCTACCAGGACCTGGTGAGTCTGGCACTTTCCTGCACTTCCTGTAGTTATCCATAGTTTTTGTAGTTATCTGTAGTTCCTGCAGTTATTTGTAGTTCTTTTTGTTATCTGTAGTTCCTGTAGTTATTTGTAGTTTTTGCAGTTATCAGTCGTTTTTGTACTTATCTATAGTTCCTGTAGTTATTCATATTTTATTTTTGTAGTTATCCACAGTACACACAGCAAAGGAGTGTGTGATTTTTTGCTTTTTAATGTTTATGTTCCACTAGTCTGCACCTCTGAAACTTTTGTGCTTGGTATATATGTTCTCCACAGTTCCTGCAATTATTGGTAGTTTTTGTTATCTGTAGTTACGGATAGTTTTTTGTAGTTATCTATAGTTCCTGTAGTTATTCATGTTTGTAGTTATTTGTAGTTCCTGTAGTTATTGGTAGTCATTTGTAGTTGTTGTAGTTATCTGTAGTTCCCGCAGTTATCAATAGTTTCTGTAGTTGACCCTCAATTCATCCATCTTGACAAGAAGCATACTGGAGTACAAGAGTACTCTTATTACCCTCCTCCCTGTATTTGCGAATATACCTTGTGTCGAACAATGCTGGTTTGGATCAGAAAGTCAGCCTACAAGATGTTTTTAAACATTTTCAGAATATTTTTTCAGTGTGAATTACTGAGATTTAAACCATGTTCTATAAGCTGATGTTCTATGAGCTTCATGGTCCAGAGAGTCCAGAGTTAAAGACAAAATGGATGCATTCAACCAACTTACTCTAAACTCACTGTTACAAAAACTGAATTTATTTCTTCGACCTTCATTTTGATGTAGACTGCTTAGTTTTTACTTGGAAACATTTTTTTTTTTGTTATGAACCTTTTTCTAAACTTTGTGATTATTCCTGCTCTGATTCTCTGTAGATCTTGTCAGTTGGAGAGGGGAACTTTGTGTCTCACTGTCTCATGGGTGGGGAGGTGAAGTCTCTAATTCCATGCACACCGCCATCACTCAATACGCTGACTATCAACACCAACAGTACTGAGCACAGGGTGAGTTGCATGGATCACCATTAGAACTCCTGTGTTAATGCTAACAGGCAACTATGATCATTACAAATTATCATGGCTGTTAACATACACTTATGAATATAACCATATCAGGGGTATTTGAAGTCAGACTACGATGACGTAATCTGTATACTATGAAGTAAAATTGGAGTTTGCAGTGATAAGATGTGATCGTGGCGTGGGGAGTTGAGGACAGACTGTAATAACCCCTCCTAAAATGTGTTGTTCCAGGTGCTGACAGTGGGGGGCAGCAGCGACCAGATAGACGTTTTCACCAATCTGTCTTACAGAGCATTCTCCCTTTCTTTCTAAAAGGCTACAACCCAAGTCTGTACACACACCCCACCCAGACACATTCTCTCAGACTGTGGTAACTGACTATTCGACAAGAATTCAGGGACATGTTTTTTTATATATATATAATAAAGTACCCTTTTCCCTTTAATTCGTTTGTTATTTTTGACTTGCTTTGAAAACGCATGTGTTGTGGTGTCATGGAAGTTGTTCAGAAGGGGGTAAGCTATGTTAAATTGTCAACATACTTTAAAGCATCCTGAGACCCTGCGTCCTCAAATGAGGACATTATATTTTGGCTTCCCTGAGCTCTCTAAAGTATTTCTCTGAACATAAGGGAATAAATGAAATATATTTCAGAAAATATTTTCCCTGCAACATATTTTTGTCACCCAAGACACTTGTATTACGTAAAAAAATGTTTTCATACTGTTGCTTTTTGTCTTCTGGGTCTCAGGAGGTTAAAGCATTCTCAATTTGAAAAGCCATTATTTGCGTTCAAATGTATCGGTCATGTATTAAACAAAATTTCACCATAATCTTAATACATAATCTGTAAAACAGACAATATTAGTCAAAGCAGATCATTTCCCGTAGTACTGATTACTAAATAGTGAGGAGCTGTCATTTAGAACAAAACAAGACGCGTTAGAAACTTTGATTACATGGATTTTACCGAACGCTTTCAGAGACTAACGGAGAAAGCAGAAGTATTGTTCTTGTTTTTCCACGGAAAAGAGTCATACCAGCTGCAACAAGGAAGGAGGAATAGGGAGTGAAATGCGAATGGAGGGAGGGATCTGGAGAGAGAGGCACATGATTACCCAAGCGAAGTGACTCGATTTTCAGGTGTGGCCTAAGGCGGCGGTCCCCCACCCTCAGGCAGCCCAAAGACCACGAACTTTCCTGATCAACTTCTCCGGGAGTCGTCTTCACCGGCCAAGCGATGCTATCTATTTGAGACGGACTCTCGAAGTAGTTTTTCTCCATTTAAATTGCCGTTTTATTGATCACCTCACAGCAGGTCGTTTAAAAACTACTGTTTAACAAACGTGGGAAGTGCACAGAAAGACCAAGAAAACTATTGTTTGCTGGGCTAAGTTAGCTAGTTGGCTAACGTATTGCTAAATATGAACTATCGTTAGCTGAACCTAGCCAACTTGGCTTTCCTTGCTGTGTGAGCTATCTACGAACAGGCGGGTTGCTGTTTGGTCTTTATCAGATCAGAACTTCGTCAAACCTGGCTAAGTGAATCTTATTTCATGGTAAGTTATTTGTGGTTATTATTTGCAATTGGCATACTTTTGTGGACAATTTCATGTAGCTAGCTAATACTAGTTAGCTACAACCAGGATGGGCTAAGTTAAAAGAATAGCGAAAATATATTTTGCTAGCAAGTTTGAGGTACCAGCACCAGTAAAACAGTGTTATTGTATAGATAATAAAAGTATAATTTGCTTACTTCCCCACGGGTGTGCTGTCGTGACTCATCTGCACAGCGTTACGCTACCTTGCTAATTGTGCTAGCTAGTTTGCAATGCTAGCTCCGGTACGCAAGCTTGGCAGTTAGCTTTTGCTATCTGTTCTGCTAATGAGTTGTTTCAAGCTTAATATAATTGGTTTTTGTCGTTACTGTTGTTAAACTTCGCTATTTAGCCCGCTGTAGCTAACTGGTTAGACTATCTACTTGTAGCATGTTTCAGATGGCCAGGTACGTCACTATCAATTCACAGCATAGGTTGCTAATGTAATAGCTAACGTTACATGAATATAGTATGGGATTTCCTGGTACACCTCCCAGTGTTAGCTTTGTGTTGTGTAAATATACCGGTTGTAACGGCTGTTTGTTTCGTCAACAGCGTCAGTTGCAAATTTCTAAGTTACATTGCCTATTCTTCGTTCAGGAACTCAGGATCCTTTCCTGTTTTTGTGGAAACTGCAATTCGCCGTATGGTCTATAGTTACAGTGACGCTGGATTAGACAGGGTCCAGTCAGGCATGTAATTGCTTGAGTCTTCTGCCTAAAACGCTACAGTGAGTGCTGTACTAAGTCACTGCAACATCTTCTGCAGAACAGTCAATGTTTGTAACCTTTCACCCTTTTTCACTCTATATTGTCTGTCAGTCTTGGGTGTGACTTAGGTGTCAAAATCGAAAGGAGAAGCAAATTAAGAACCTGTTCGATGCGCAGTTACATTTAGTGGCACGACATTTGTGTTGAAAGAGAAAGAGAACGACACAAGCAGATACATTTGTGGGAAATAGTATATAGAAGTTGCCTACCTTACCAACTAGTCACAAATTGCTAATGCAGTTATTGAAAAGCAACTACATGGTGCCTCGTTTTTGTGTGCCATAACCATGTTGTTTTCTCATTTCAGGTTAGGTCTGAAATGAAGGAACCACCTGGATGCAGGTATGGAAGACCAAAGTGAAGGACTGATAAACTAAAACTAAAATAAATAAATAAAAAGACAGATATCTGTCTGGACTGACAGATATTACAGTGTTCAGTTCAGGGATTATTTCACCATTAATGCGTTTATGCTTTCCATTGTATTTGCATGGAAAGGTAGACATCTTGCAAATTATAAAGTAGCTCAGATTACAGTGTGGCGAGTGCAATCGCAAGACCTGTTGTTCATGGGATTAATTCACTAAATGTTCCATGAAATATGCACGTATATTTCCACGCTTAAATGCACTCCAGTATTCCAAATCTTTTTTTCAAGTGTATTACCAGTTGAATAAAGGCACTAAATTGCCCTTGGCAGTTCAGTCAAAGAAAACGGGCACTGGGTAGGCTGGTTGGAACCTCATTTTGGGAAGATGATGATAATGCTACATAAACTGATGGACGTACAACTGGAACAAATGTGAATTGCCTGAACCACACCTTACTGGGATTTCTGTTCTGGAGCTCCTGGGACCAACCTTCACTCAACATACAACTGAAAAGAAAGTGAAATTGAATGACAAGGATACGCTTCAGCAACTGAAACCACAAGGCAAGACAAACAGGCAACCGGAGGTTAAACATGAATTAGGTGCTGTATAATCGGGCAGGAGACAGAATATTGGAATTACGTTGGACATGCCACAATCTACTGGACTGCGGTGGAAATGAAATATTCCATTATACTGAACTGGGAATTAAACCTTCTTAACTGGAAATAAAGAACCTGGGAGACTCCAACCCTGGAATTGCCTGCTGTGATTAAAACAGTTTTTGACTGGAATACATAAGGAAATGGCGGGGAAAGACTACAACCATCTCTTCAAACTGCTCATCATTGGAGACTCAAGTCAGTGAAAATTTAAAGCCTCTTCATATAACTACCCCCACCCCCACCCCTCCGCTGTCGCTGTCAATTCCTTTCCATGTCTTTATTTTATTTCTCCATTTGAGTGATGTGGCTTTGAGCAGTTTCAGTTCGTCATTGGTAACTGAATTGGTGCAGATGCAACATTACGCCTACCCGGTAACGTTTGTGCATTTGTGTTTGATCGCTGTCTGACGTCAGTTTTTTTTTTATCTTGCACAGATGTGGGGAAAAGCAGTCTGCTGCTTCGATTCGCTGACAATTCTTTTTCAGGTGAGTTTTACCGGTATCCTTCTATTCAACCTGCATGAAATTCTATGGTGGTGGCTTTAATAATGAATCATTTCTGTCGTGTAGTGAAATGTCTTGATTTGACACAAGTCTTTATCTGGAGTCACTGAAAACATCCACTGACGCAAGTGCAGAATGTGTGTGTGGAGTGTTCGGGGAAAATGCCCTTTTTAACATTTCACAGGTGAGCATCGTCTGATGAAACAGATCCCAGTAAAAACCATGATAGCTATACTTCAATTAACTTTTCGTATTTATTTGCAAAAAAATTACAGAAAGTGAGAGCTTACTGGTTTTCTGATTTGAATCAGACACAGTAAGACTCTTATACACACTTTTCCAGAAGGGGGGGGGGCTTCACCAAAACAAAAAGACATGAAGCTGGCCACTAACATTTATCAGTATTTTGTCTTCTGAATACCCCTTATTTACCTTGCTGTAAGACCGGGATGTGCTAGCTACCCCCTTCCAGGAGAAGCAGAGATATTAAGGTCAAAGGCTGTCTGTCTGCTGGGAGAGAGACAGAGAAAGACTCCTAGTAAGCACGTAATTCAGAAAGCGGTCTAATCGTATTAAGGATTAAAAATAAAAGGTTATTTTTAACCACATGATTGTCTTCATGTTAACACAAATTGTCAATTAAGAAAATTACCCGTACAGGAGGTTGTCTACTCTCGATTTAAATGGCCTTTTCAGTTTAAATGGTGTGGTGATGGGGTAGGAGAAAGAGGTGCAGAAGAAGTGTGGAGAGGGTTTTATGGAATCTCTCCATGCGTTTGTCTGCTAAATTGCATTCCCTTCCCAAACATTGTTACGAAGAGCTACTTGTGGACAAAAGTGGAGAACAACAGTGTCTGTCTATAGAACACAAGTGTGACATCATCACAAAAGCCTGCATGTACACTTAAAAACCATAAAACCAACCAAACTATTGCTGCATGTGGTTTTGTTGACGTTCTCCCTCCATGATGTTTCGAACAGGCAGCTACATCACGACGATCGGAGTGGACTTTAAGATCCGCACGGTGGATATCGATGGGGAGAGAGTCAAGCTGCAGATCTGGGACACCGCAGGACAGGAGAGATTCAGAACCATCACCTCCACGTAATTCACACACAGATACAATGCCACTGAAAATAAGCCACATGCCCAGTAGTGTCTGTGTTAGTTAAGCCTGATTTATACTTCTGCGTCCAATCTATGCAGAGGCTACGTTCCCAACGGCATAGGCTATGATGCGTAGTTACATTTCTGGGGTGGTGCACATCAGCCTCTGCGTTGATTTGATGCAGAAGTATAAATCAGGTGTCAATTAGAACTGCATAGAGGGCGGGAGCTGTGAGCAGGTGTTTAAAGAAACGGGTGTACGAAGTTGGCGTGAGCTCTGTAGCATCCTGGTGGGAACTGTGATACGTAGGGCCTGTAGGAACAGATAGGAACAGATAGGATCTTTAATAAGAGTCCGGTGTAAACAAAGTGGATACCACTGTGGAAAAAATTCTTAACGAGCGCTATTATTAGATGGGTAGTTTTATGTGATTGTTAATCATTCGTTTTTCTGAGCCATGTATATACAAACTGACATGCACACTGGCTATGGAAGATTAACTGCATAACTTAATGTAATGCAGTTAATGCACATAATCAAAGTTTGATCTCTCTCTCTCTCAGGTATTATAGGAACACCCATGGTGTAATCATTGTATATGATGTCACAAATCAAGAATCATTCATTAATGTGAAGCGATGGCTGAACGAGATATCCCAGAACTGTGACAACGTGTGTAAGATTCTAGGTGTGTATTCTCTTCCCGACACTACCCTTCACCTGGCCAGTAATGTCAGATTTTCTCGCTCAAATAGCCGACAATACCGAATAATGAACCTTTCTTCATTACCATGTCTTTGAAGTTGGCAACAAGAACGACGACCCTACCAAAAAGCAGGTGGAGACCATGGATGCCCAGCGTTTCGGGGAATCGGTGGGCGTGAGAGTCTTTGAAACAAGTGCCAAGGAAAACATTAATGTGGAAGAGGTGAGTGAAAGATAGCATTCATGAATACTTGTCACACAGGTGAACTTTGTGTTCACATCAGATATTAGAGGAAAGAAAAGCAGACCCCAATTATAACTAATTGTAAGTGAATTATCGAATCACAGTTTGAGCCAAACTGATAACGGTCCTCGTTCAAAAAAAACTCTTCGGAAATTCTTCTTACTTGTGATCTCATGAAAAGTTCCTACAAAACATGCAGACCTTCGATGTTGTGCGTATCCTAGGGGCATCAGAGGATGAAAGCCAATTGTTCGTAAATTGAATGGGCGTGCCTGTTCATGTTGATTTGCACAAGGAAACAGCGTAGCGATCCCTTAAAAGGCCAATGGCAGGCCCATGTGCAAACATCAACCATTTGTCACCTCTTATGTATGGTCCCTATAGCATAATAAAATCATGAGGATACACTTGTAGTCTGCAGCTGTAGCCGGTACACATGTCAGATAAGATGTGATTGAGTTAATTAAACAATTAAGACCAACCATTTACCATTTACCATTTTCAATCATCATATGTCCTCATTATCAATAAGCAAAATGAATTGCATGCATTCCCAACAAAGTTATTATCGTGAAACAAAACTTGCATGAGGAAAAATAAATATTGTACTGAAATAAAAATAAAAACTAAAACTAATACCAAACTTGTAGTTCAGCATATTTATTAGCATATTAATATGTAGATATTAATTGTAAACGCATGTCTGTAACTGCTTAATATGAACACCCAAACGTGTTCGTGGAAACATTCGTGAGCAGTTAGCAATGGTAAACGAGGCCCAACGAGGGGCTGAATGCAGATGGAGCTGGGTGGAGGTGCTTTGCAGATGGAGCTGGGTGGAGGGGCTTTGCAGATGGAGCTGGGTGGAGGGGCTTTGCAGATGGAGCCACCATAATAACCTTTTCCCCTTCCCTAAGCTTCCTGAGACATGCAGCATATTCACACACTGCACAATACATCAGCAACCTGTCTGCAAATGACTGCTAGTAGCAAACAAATGCTGACTAAATTCTAAAAAACAAATGACATTACAGACTAAATAGATAAGTCATAAAGAATGTATGTGTGTGTATTGAAGAGACATTGGAATCTATTGAACGCGAGGGTAGAAGGATTCATGGACTGGACTGTCGGGTAAAAGCAAAGTAAGAGTGGTTCCAGCAGTATCTGTGCAGTTAACTGTGCAGCTTCAGTGAGGGAAATGTTGAAAGTGTCACTTCTGTTTGCTGATGGCTGTGTGGCTTCCCACTAGCAGGGAGTGCCCAGCTGAATCGAAACTGCTTCTGGAAATCTTCTCAAATAAAAGCATCGCATCACTGTGTCAAGCAACTTCTCAATATACACTCACCGAGCACTTTATTAGGAGTATTTTTACTTTATTACACCTACTTATTCATGCAGTTATCTAATCAGCCAATCGCGTGGCAGCAGTGCAATGCATACAATCATGTAGATACGGGTCAGTAGCTTCAGTTAATATTCACATCAACCATCAGAATGGGGAAAAAATGTGATCTAAGTGACTGGCTGTGGAATGATTGTTGTTGGCAGACAGGGACCTGCTGATCTCCTGGGATTTTCACGCACACTAATCTCTAGAGTTTGTAAAGAATGGTGCCAAAAAAAAAAGAAATCGAGTGAGCAGCAGTTCTGCAGACAGAAACATTGTGTTAATGAGAGACGTCAGAGGTGAATGGAAGGTGACAGGAAGGTGACCGTAACAAATAACCACACATTACAACAGTGGTACAGTTGTGTTCAAATAAATAGCAGTGCGTTAAAAAAAGTGAATAAAGTGCAAATATTTTTCAGTATTTCAAATGAAAATATTTTTCAAATCAAAGCATTAGCAAGTTTTATTAAGTCTGCGTTATTCTTTTACTGGAAGCAAAGAAAATTTATATTAATCTGTTCAAAAATGGCAGTGTTGACATTTTTCTCTTCAAACTCTCTTCAAACTGTATAAACTGAAGAAATCTTTCAAGATTTAACTTCACTTTAAATTACTGAACTAATATTTAGTTGCATAACCATTGTTTTTGATAACTGCTGCGCATCTGTGTTGCATTGAGTCAACCAACCTCTGGCACCTAGAAACAGGTATTTCAAATTTTAACCGATTTTTCAACAATAGTGCTTTATGGGGGCTTCTTGCTGGTAGCTTAGCTTCGATCAAACGGGTAATTGTAGATCATCTTTGATCTTTCTGGAGCTGATGAATAGCTGAATCTTTGCCATTCTGACTATTCTTCAGTCCGTTTTAACAGTAGTTTTTCATTTTTTTTCCTCTTGTTTCGGGTTTTTGTTACCACTTTAAAGCACTTGAGATCATTTTAGCTGAGCATCCTATAATTTGCTGCACTTCTTTATACATTTTCCCCTCTCCAATTGACTTTTTAATCAAATTATGTTGTTCCTCCGAACAATGTTTGGAACGGCCAATTTCACTTAGCAATTCAGAAGGAAATATATTTTATAACAATGTGTGAAACATTTGCTTCCCTTCCTTAATAAAGGACAATTAATGACACCAGTTTTTTCGCAGAATGAATGAATTCTCTAATTAAACTCCACACTGGTATTATTTTGAACACGCTCCTTTCAATGAATGAGTCAATTACTCACAACAAGCCGCGTTCATGCCATGACGGTTGGGTCTTGTTCTTCTATTACACTACTACATCTACAAGTAAAGTATTTGCCATGCAGAAATATCACTACTACTAATAACAGTGGTTCATCAGGTTACTGATGTTGTACTGCTATTTTCTTGAACACAACTGAATGCAGAAGAGCATCTCTGAACACACAACGCATCATAACTCTAAGTGGATAGGCTACAGCAGTAGAAATCGAAAAATTGTATAAATACCTAATAAAGTGCTCACTGAGTTTCATTCTAAACAAGAATTTGTCATTGTACTTTCATCATGTCATTTGGCTCATTTGATACCTCGGACCCTTGATGACTTAAAGCCATTTAGCCAACAAATGTGCTCCATACTCTATCAGCACATGAACACACGGCTGCACATGCATACACACGAACACACGCACACAACTGCACACACACACACACACGACTGCATACACATGACTGCACACACATGACTGCACACACGCACATGACTGCACACACATGCGCACACACACACACACACACACACACACACACACACACACACACACACACTCACACACACACATGACTGCATACACATACATACACACACAACTTCACACAGATGCGTGCACACACATGCACGCACACACATGCGCACACACACACACACATGACTGCACACACACACACATGACTGCACACACATGCACGCACACACATGCGCACACACACATGGGCACACACACACACACGCACACGCACACACACGACTGCATACACATACATACACACACACGACTTCACACAGATGCGCGCACACACATGACTGCACACACACACACACACACACACACACATGCACGCACACACATGCGCACACACACATGCGCACACACACACACACACACACACACACACACACACACACACACACGCACACGCACGTTGCTGTACATGTCCTGACCGTATTTGACGTTCTCCTCAGATGTTCATGTCCTTCACGCACATGGTCCTGCGGGCGAAGAAGGTGAGCCAGAGCCGCGCGGAGCGGGAGCGGGAGAGGGAGAAGGACACCGTGCACATCAACTCGCACCGCGACCGCGACCGCAGGAAGAGGGGCAAGAAGTGCTGCTGAGAGTACTCTAGTGCCCATTCACACTGACTCCATTCAATCCCATATTAACCCTAACATTGCACTGAGATGGTGTGGGCGTGGGCGTGGGTGTGGGGGGGTGCAGAACCACTGTTATGTGCCGAAATCTTTTCCTTTTTTTGTTATTTTTTTTATTGTTGGGGTTTCATTTGTTTTACCGTTCAAAGGGAAGGGGTGGGGATGCGCTGCATATTCTCGTCTTTACGGTTGTGGGAGCTGCGAGTTTCATCAATTAAAACATGAATTAGGAAAGACTAACGTGTCCGAGTGGTTTAACCATGAACAGTGTGTGAAATGTTCATTTTATTTTAATAAAGAAAATGCAATAGCAGAAACAAATTCAAATAAACAGTAACCGCAATAAAGTTGGGAGTGTGGCATTTATTTTGCATATTGCATTTTGTTGTCTGCTGTTCAGAAGGGTTGAGTGTGATGTGGCTCCTTGTGGATGCTCAAAGCATGCCCTCATGCAAATCTGGCCCCTTTTGTTTTTTTTAACCCAGGTAATTCACTGAACAGTTAGTACTCTGATTGGCCAGGCTGCCTTCACACCTGACTGCAAGGTGGGAAGCCAGCCGTCCTTGGCCCTGGAGGACCATTATTTCAGTAATGACATTTAGTACTTGATTAAGATATTTCCATGTTTAGATTATGAAATATGGTGTGGATGGTCAACTTGTCTTTCTTTTAGTACTAATGAAAGATAAACTGTTAAAACGGCGGATATTCATCACTTCACGATACTAATTTAAAAAAAAACCGTTTCTGCAGTTTCCATGCATGCTGTGATCACTGACATTAACTGAAAAATTGATTCAGTGTATATAATTTAGTTTGTAGTGCTCAGCAATAATATGGCTTTATACAAGTTACAACATATTTAAGTTTTATATGTGGTAAATTAAAACATACATCATCGGCATCATAATCCTTGTTAGCAGGGACATTCCGTGATTATTTTTTTTAAATAAGTTCTGGTAGGCCTAGTTGGTACCGTTCAACACCCTTTCTGTCGAGAGTTGTGGAAAAACAAGACGACCATCGAGACGAAGTACGAAGGTCCATTAATAATCGGTTCCTCGAATGTATTTGCTTTAAAAATGATGCAGCAGTGATACAGCTTTCTCTAACCACCATCTTTCATGAGTGTGTTCATGACTCTTGATTTCGGAAGAACTGACCACAGAACTGAAGTTATAAATGCTGCGCTGTGGTGCTGACAGCCTAACCGGCGTGGTTCCCGGCGAGGGTAGAATGAAGATGGCGACGGAAAGCGAGTGAGTTTGCTTGATGGAAAATGAAGAGTTTACATTAGTTTAGAACTTGATATGTGATCTTGAGCGTGATCAATTACATTTGTCGCGGTTTTACAGATCCCATCTGTGCTGGACTGAATGCCACTGGTCACATAGCTAGCTTTATATCCGTTTGTTATTAGCTGCAAATGAGCTATTAGCTGGCGAGCTGTGTGGACAGCTAGCTACCATGTCAACATGTATAAGTGAAAAATGAAAACGAGTTGCTAGTTAACTAAGTTGGTTAACGTTAATTCCACAGCTAACAAACCTGCCACCAAATGCACATCAGTTTAGCTAGCTAGCATGTTACATTACGACGTAGGTAGTTATGAACGCCGATATAATTTTAGACAGGCAAGCTTATACTGCATGCTCTGTTGAAGGCTTGGCAGTAGATAGCTTATGCTAGTGCGAGCTATATAGCCGAGATCAAATGGCTGTGTAAGGTTTGTAGTTGCAAAAGTTAGCCGATTTCGATCAATGTTCAGATATTTTACTTAAGTAACCATATTAGCAGCGTGGTAGCTAGCTAGCTAGCTAGCTCATGTCATGATTTCAAGCAGCACTTTTTTAACTAACGTTGCTGGAAATGAAGTAACCTTAGCTAGCTATGATTAGCCAACGAACTCAGAGGGGTCGAAGTGTATTTTGTTTCCCCCCAAGCATTGTCTTTGCAATATTAAGACTATTAAATGATTTTAAAAAATGAAAAAACAAAACATGTTTTGCTGGTGCTTATTAGTAGCTAGCTAGGTTGTTAACATCAGTGTATACGACAGCAGCGCTATGAACATAATCCCCTCCCAGGCTCCGGAGGCCTGAGCCTGGCTTCGCAAGCGTAATCCATCATCAGACGCCTCTGAATGCAGGCAACATACTGGAAGCGTCAACTGTTAAAAGTCCCGCTTGGCTTTTGCTATTGCGTTGAAGTTGTAACAAGTTACCAAACATGTTTTAGTTACTTGTTACTGGGAAGAAAATCAAAAGTTGGGAAATGCTGATTTCCTATTATCGAGCAAACTCTGCTCTAATCGGTCCAGCTTCCAGCGTTCGACCGCTGGTAAAGCGATCGCAGGCCTATTGGTTTTTCGGTGCTTCGGTGCTGTCGAAAGCTGTATAATCGTCTAGACTTCCTCAATTCGGGGTCTCATCCAATATATGAATGAATGCCTTATATTGCAATGTTTAGGTCAATGCCAGGTTAAAACCCCTGTACTCCTTTTACAGTATCAAAGACAATTGGTACACCTGTTGAGCAGGCTTTCATGACAAGGAGAGTGTGTAGAGGCTGGCCCCGGAAACATCCAGAGACCACACCTATGTTGTAACTGAGCGCGCCCGGTCCAAAAGATGACTAATTCCTTGATGCAATCCCTCAGCCAGTCAGCAACAGCTTAATATCTTCAACAAAAAAAGGACACGCTTCCTTCCCTTCTTTAGCTCTGTGACCAGGATGATGCAACCCCTATGTAAGAATGGTGAAGGTCATTCTGTAACTTGAGGTTATGACGTCACATTTTTCCACGAACTTCTGGAGGATCTACGTATATACACCCCCTCCAAATGTATTGGAACAGCAAGGTCAATTCCTTTGTTTTTGCTATGCACTGAAGGCAATTCAGTTTGAGGTCAAACGTTGTACATGAGATGATGGATCTGAATTTCAGCTTTTTTTCCTGGTATTTTTATCTAGATTTGTGAAACAAGTTAGGATTATATCACCATTTGTATCAGACCACCAAATTCTTAGGTGAGCAAAAGTATTGGAACATGTGACTGACAGGTGTTTCTTGTTGCCCAGATGTGTTCTGTTCTTTTTCAGGACATTCCAACTTGTTGTACAAGCTATCCCCAATGCGATTTCTCCTCTTTTCTAAGCTTCAAATGGCTTCCATTTCTCCCAAAGACAACTCTCTGGTCTTCATGTTGGTTAATCTTTTTTAACACAAATGCAGTCTTCACAGGCAAAACCCAAGGCTAAAACCCAGAGTAGACGTGTATGTTTAGCATTGATAGCAGGAAATAAAAGCTAAAATTCGGATCCGTCATCTTTTGACCTCAAACTCAATTGTCTTCAGTGTATAGCAAAAACAAAGGAATTGACCTTACTGTTCCAATACTTTTGGAGAGGACTGAAATCATTCTCGACCACGTTGTTTTGAAACTGCGTTCATTAGCTAGACTGTTTATTACATTGTCTGGTCAGTGTGTTTGCTGTCAGTTTAATTTAGTTGTAGCTCTAATTTCAGTGTGCTGTCCGAGATTGAAGTACTACAGTCCATCTATCTTGAGGAACTGAGGGTCAGTCGTAAAAGCGACAGGTAAGTTGCATGTAAAAGTAAAGTCGGGAATACACTGGGGCGATGGTCGGCCAACAAAGGTGGTACAGCCTGCCTGGTGTGTGGGATAGTCAGCTGTGGTTGGCCCTTGCAGAAGGCCTCAGGACCCCATTGGTCAGCCCATGAAGCCAATCAGCCTGCAGGAGAGTTCTGACTCTGGGGGGTGGTGGAGTTATCATTAACTGCTGTCCGATGCAGTCTCTGTAGTTCATATTCTGCCACTGTTTCAGAGGAGTTACTTACGCTCAACATGCAAAACTGGCTTGTCAAACATCCGGGAGAAATTCTTGAAAGCCAGTGCTAACTGCGGATTGCGCTTGTCATCGGACTTGGAGTCATCTTTACCGTTCTCTTGCTGTCTATTTAGCGTCCATCAGCTTGGTGTATTCCCAGCTTAAGCCTCGTGCTTCCCTTTAATTTAACGTGACTTGTGAACACTTCGGTGTGGCCATTTGAATTTCTCAGAGGGGTTTCATTTACTGTGTTAGAATTATGTGTGATTTCTGAAAGATAGGAACAATCTCTAGTTTTATTGCTGAAAAATGCACCAGTTTAAAGGTGTTCAGCGGGATGTAAGATGGTGAAAGAAGGACTAGAGGCCGGAAAGGGATTGTGGGAACAGAAGGAACGGCAGTTTGCAGGAAAGGGGAATCTTGTGTGTTGACTGAACTCTTGTGTTGCTCCCGTTTCCCGCTCAGGGACTGGGATGTGAGTGTGGACCTGTATCCCTCTACAGCCGAGGACTCACTCTCCCAGTTCGTCCGACTCACACTCACCTTAACCATGGACTCCCAGGTATGAACCACATCTTCGCCCATCTCTCATTCCCCTCCCGCAACTTGTCCTTGTTTTTTTTGTCTGAAAGATTTCACAGCAGTGAACAAAAGAAACCGTTACTGTTACAGACTCAAGCAGATTAATCAAACCAGGCTTCTGTCACAGACTCTAGCAGATTTATCAAACCAGGCTCCTGTTACAGACTCTAGCAGATTCATCAAACCAGGCTACTGTTACTGTTACTGACTCTAGCAGATTTATCAAACCAGGCTACTGTTACTGTCTCTAGCAGATTTATCAAACCAGACTACTATTACAGACTCTGCCAGATTTATCAAACCAGGCTACTGTTACTGTTACTGACTCTAGCAGATTTATCAAACCAGGCTACTGTTACTGTCTCTAGCAGATTTATCAAACCAGACTACTATTACAGACTCTGCCAGATTTATCAAACCAGGCTACTGTTACTGACGCTAGCAGATTTATCAAACCAGGCTACTGTTACTGTTACAGACTCTAGCAGATTTATCAAACCAGGCTAATGTTACAGACTCTAGCAGATTTATCAAACCAGGCTACTGTTGCAGGGGGTGTCTTTGAGGGATTCATTTAATGTCAACTATGCTCCAAGTCAAGGATTCCGTTGGGCATAATTAGCATTTGAGCGTGATTCAGGAAGGACATAATAGTCCCGGAGGGTGCTTCCACTGTGTCTGCGTGCTTGTGTTGTTTGTTTTGAGACCTGCTAAAGAGAAGGAAATGGCATGGACCTGAAGCTTGCCTTTGCATTAGTGCCCCCGTTTTCCTTGCAGTTTATTTTAAGAAACACCATTAAGTACCTAGACTGAGACCGAAAACCACTTTTGTACTCGCAGGCGGCTGATTGGCTGCCTGATGAATCCCACAGTCCGGAACCCGACTGTGCCTCAGCTGATTGGACAGGAGTCCCAAAAGGCAATGCATAATTGGCCACGGCATTAGCCAATAAGTGTGGGCTTCAGTCAGTAGGGTGCACTTCAGCTCAGCAGCGCCTCCTGTGGGCAGCCGGGTTCCTGCGGTCTGGCTGACTGTGCTAGCGCTGCTGAGTGCGAGTGTGCGCCCCCTGGCTGCGGTCGCTCAAACTGAAGAGGTGCAGTGAGGTGTGTTTTAGATGCTACTCGTCAGACTCGTTGCATTATAAAAACTGAGCCGACCCTCATGGGGCTAATACATGAGAAGCAGTGCCTTACTGTCAGATATTGGCACTGCTGTTGAAGGCGCTAGGCTGATATTTCATAAGTGTATACACTCAGTGAGCACTTTATTAGGTAGTTATTATCCATCCATCCATCCATCGTCACCCCCTTATCCGGAGTCGGGTCGTGGTGGCAGTAGGCCGGGTATTCCAGGCGTCCCTCTCCCCAGCAATGCATTCCAGCTCCTCCTGGGGGATCCTGAGGCGTTCCCAGGCCAGGAGAGATATATAATCTCTCCAGTGGGCTCTGGGTCTGCCTCGGGGTCTCCGCCCAGTTGGACGAGCCCGGATAACCTCCAAAGGGAGGCGCCCGGGAGGCATCCTGATCAGATGCCCGAACCATCTCAATTGGCTCCTTTCGACGCGAAGGAGCAGCGGCTCTACTCCGAGCTCCCTCCGGATGTCCGAGCTCCTCACCCTATCTCTAAAGGCCCGGACACACCAAACCGACGGTCGGCCGTCGGAAGTCGGTGGCGCCCTGTCGGCCGAGTCTTTCCGGTGTGTCCCGCACGCCGACACTCCGTTGGCACGTTTTGGAGGGCTCCGACATGTTGAATCGGCGTCGGAGCCCCCGGAGCCGTCGATGAGAGAGAGCTCTCTGATTGGCTGTCCAGCTAGCGAATCAGTGCACGAGAAGAGAAACGGAAGCGACGAAAGCAAGCCATTCCAAAGTTACTATCACTACCAGACATAATTTTCGATTAGTATTACTAAATAGCGAGAGAACAAGGAAATTGCTGCAAACTGTTTGTTGTGAGCGAGACAATGGCTGCTTCTAGGTCCAACGCAATGCAAACGCATTCCCCGGTCTTCCGGTTTCCATTTTTTGAAAGACAAATACAGACTACCGCCACCTGCTGGTGTGGAGAGTTATTACCTCACGCAGGCGCAGAATGTACGTGCAACTCGGCCGTCGGCGGACCGTCATTGCGGTGTGTTCGGCACAGCCAACATTAACGACGCGTATCGACGCGAGGCGATCTTTGTCGGCGCTCCTCGGCCGACCGTCGGTTTGGTGTGTCCGGGCCTTAAGGCTGAGCCCGGCCACCCTACGCTTGTATACGCGATCTCGTTCTTTCGGGTCATTACCCAAAGCTCGTGACCATAGGTGAGGGTTGGGATGTAGATTGACCGGTAAATCGAGAGCTTCGCCTTCCGGCTCAGCTCCCTCTTCACCACGACAGTCCGGGGCAATGCCCGCATTACTGCTGATGCTGCACCGATCCGCCTGTCGATCTCACGCTCCCTTCTACCCTCACTCTTGAACAAGATCCCGAGATACTTGAACTCCTTCACTTGGGGCAAAGACTCGTTCCCAACCCGGAGGGAGCAATCCACCGTTTTCCGGCAGAGAACCATGGCCTCGGACTTGGAGGTGCTGACTCTCATCCCGGCCGCTTCACACTCGGCTGCAAACTGCTCCAGTGCGTGCTGATGAAGCCAGCAGAACCACATCATCCGCAAAAAGCAGAGATGCGATTCTGAGGTCACCAAACCGGACACTCTCCTCACCTCGGCTGCGCCTTGAGATCCTGTCCATGAATACCACAAACAGGACCAGTGACAAGGGGCAACCTTGGCGGAGTCCAACACCCACTGGAAACGTGCTTGACTTTGTGCCGAGAATGCGGACACAGTTCTCACTTTGGTTATACAGGCTCGTAACAACGGCCCCGGTACGCCATACTCCCGCAGAACCCCCCACAGGGTTCCCCGGGGGACACGGTCGAAAGCCTTCTCCAAGTCCACAAAGCACATGTGGACTGGATGGGCAAACTCCCATGACCCCACCAGCAACCCCGCCAAGGTAAAGAGCTGGTCCACTGTTCCATGACCAGGACGGAGGCCACATTGCTCCTCCTGAATCCGAGGTTCGACTTTCGGTCGGAGCCTCCTTTCCTGCACCCTAGAGTAAGCTTTCCCAGGGAGGCTGAGGAGTGTGATACCCCGATAATTGGAGCAAACCCTCCGGTCCCCCTTTTTGAAAATGGGGACCACCACCCCGGTCTGCCACTCTGCAGGTACTGTCCCCGACCTCCACGTGACACTGAAGAGGCGTGTCAGCCAAGACAGCCCAACAATGTCCAGAGCCTTCAGCATCTCAGGGCGAATCTCATCCACACCCAGCGACTTGCCACTGAGGAGCTTTTTGACTACCTCAGCAACTTCCACCAGGGATATAGGTGCAGATTCCCCCGAGTCTTCGGGCTCTGCCTCTTCCACAGAGGACGTGTTGTTCGGGTTCAGGAGCTCCTCGAAGTGCTCTTTCCACTGCCCGACAATATCCCCAGTCCAGGTCAGCAGTTCTCCTCCCCTGCTGAAAACGGCCTGAGACAAGCCCTGCTTTCCCTTTCTGAGTCGTCGGATGGTTTGCCAGAACTTCCTCGAGGCCAACCGAAAGTCCTTCTCCATAGCCTCCCCAAACTCCTCTCATACCCGGGTTTTTGCGTGGAGGTGAGCCCAACTATATCTAGTTGGTACCGCTCCGCCTCCCACACTAGCTCCGGTTCCTTCCCCACCAGAGAGGTGACGTTCCACGTCCCCAGAACCAGTGTGCGACGCCGAGGAACAGCACGCCCGGATCCCCGCCTTTACTTACTGCCCGTTGGGCAAAGCACCCAACTCCGATGCCGACCCCTGCAGGTGGTGAGCCCACAGGGCGGCGACTCCACGTGACCAGTTCGGGCTGTGCCCAGCCGGGCCCCATGGGATAAGGCCCGGCCACCAGATGCTCTCCGACGAGTTCCCCTCCCGGGTCTGGCTCCAGAAGGGGGCCCCGGTTTCCCTTTTCCGGGCGAGGTAACTGGGTCATTGTGTGGCCGTATCATGGAGTCTTTGAATCGCTCTTAGTCTGCCCCTCCCCTGGGACCAATTTGCCTTGGGAGACCCTACTGGGGGCTAACAATGCCCACAACAACCTAGCTCCCAGGATCACCGGGACACACAAACCCCTCCACCACGCTAAGGTGGCGATTTCTTGGAGGGGAGGTAGTTATTAGACTTTTTTTTTATTTTTTAGACTTCTACTGCTGTAGTCTATCCACTTAGAGTTATGATGCATTGTGTGTCCAGACATGCTCTTCTGCATACCATTGTTGTAATGTGTGGTTATGTGCATTGCTGTCACCTCCCTGTCAGCTTGGACCAGTCTGGTTTTTTGCACCATTCTTTGTGTGTGTGCGTGAAAATCCCAGGAGATCAGCAGTTTCTGAGATACTCAAACCACCCTGTCTGCCACCAACAATCATTCCACAGTCAAAGTCACTTGGATCACATTTTTTTCTCCCATTCTGATGGTTGATGTGAACATTACCTGAAGCTCCTAACCTGTATCTACACGATTGTGTGCATTGCACCACTGCTACACAATTGGCTGATTAGATAATCGCATGAATAAGTAGGTGTAATAAAGTAAAAATGTTCATAATAAAGTGCTCAGTGAGCGTATAACTGTTATGTCAACACATTTATATAAATAAATAAATAAATAAATAACTTTAAAGAACGATACAGTAACTCGAATTCAAACTGTTTCTTAGGCGGTTTTAGCGACTGAACAGAGCGCTTCTAAAGTGTTGCTAGGTTACAAGTTTATAATATCTCTGATATAATGAGGCAACCAAATGTAAACATAATGGTATTGTTTTGCTAAGCAGTGACTTATTGTGATATAATGGCACGCACTGATGTCTCTCAGCCAAACACAATATGAGGTTATTAATTAATAATTAATTAAGTCTAATTTTATGATGATTATATTAAGCCGCGATCTTCGTTCCTGATTCGGGCGTGCCTTTTTAATTGCATGCCAAGTAACAACAACAACCAGCAGATCCTGCAAGCCGTTTTTATTGTTACTTGGCACGCAATTAATTGATCAATTCAAGTACACAGTTATCTCACCTCACCTGTTTTCTTGGGTCTGAATTGGTTGCTGATACTCAGGTGAAAAAAAAAACCAGCACGCCCTGCGACTCTCCTGGACCAGGAATCAAGATCTCTGATATAAAGAAAGACTGACTAGCCGAGAGCATCTCATGAACTGTTAATATACAGTGCAGGGATTCAATTGCTGTACTTCAGCACATTAAATTGGAAATGAAACTATGAATATGAGGTTAAATTGCAGGCTGTCACCTTTCATTTGAGGGGATTTGCATCCATATTGGGTGTTCTGTGTAGGAATTGCATACCTTTTTATGCATAGTACCTCCAGGAAAAGGCGAGCATTGCTGGGGTGAATGGCCTGTTCTCACCATTGTTATGTTCGGGGACCAAATGTAATTGGACAGTAGGCGTCTGAGCTGTTTCTGATTAGGCAGGTGTACTCAATCGCTTCCTTAGTGCAAGTAAAAGAAAGCTTTCATTATCTAGTCTTGATTCTAGGCTTGTTATTGGTGTTTGTCAACATGAGTTGTGCCAATGACAGTCAAGGAAGCCATGATGAGGCTGAGAAATAAGAAGAAAAAAAATATATATAAAAATAAAATACATAGGCTAAACTATGTGTAACTGTATTAAGAAGAAAGAGCTTAGTTATTGCAAAGGGGCTGGTAGGCCAAGGAAGACCTCTACAGTTGATATCTGCAGATTTCTCACCATAATGAAAAAAAAAAAACCCAAAGACCTGACTGCAGATCAGAAACACTCTTCAGTCAGGAGTCTGCAGATCAGAAACACTCTTCAGTCAGGAGTCTGCAGATCAGAAACACTCTTCAGTCAGGAGTCTGCAGATCAGAAGCACTCTTCAGTCAGGAGTCTGCAGATCAGAAACACTCTTCAGTCAGGAGTCTGCAGATCAGAAACACTCTTCAGTCAGGAGTCTGCAGATCAGAAGCACTCTTCAGTCAGGAGTCTGCAGATCAGAAGCACTCTACCGTGTCAGGAGTCTGCAGATCAGAAGCACTCTACCGTGTCAGGCGTGGATGTGTCAGTGACTGTGCTGCACAGAAGACCTCGCAGAGGCTACACTGTAAGATGCAAACCTCTTGTTTGTTGCAAAAACAGGATGGCCAGGTTTCAGTTTGCTAAGCAGTGCATAAAAGAGCTTACAGGGTTCTGGAAAAAGGTCTTGTGGACAGATGAGACCAAGATTGACATTCCAGAGTCATGGCGAGAGCAAAGTGATTAGGCTGACAGGAACAGCCCAAGCACCCCCCTCATCTGTGAAACACGGCGATGGGGGTGCTATAATTCGGGCATGTATGGCTGCCACAGGTGCTGGCTGACTGACTTTGTTGATACTTCTGTACACTTTAGAATGAATTATCTTATCCGCTCAAGTTCAATCAAATGCCTCCAGACCCTTTGGACAGTGCTTCATCCCACAGCAAGGAAATGGTCCCACACATACACTAGTGCTCTCTTCCTTGGCTTACTCGACTCACTGGCACAGCTTTGGTCCTCATGTTGACAAACACGAATAACAAAATCCAAAGGCAATCAAAAGCCAGATACTGAAAGCTTTCTTATAGCTGTGCTGTGGAAGTGATTGAATACACCTGACTAATCATAAACGGCTGACCCATAAAACAGGGGGACTACGTGTAAAAAAAGGGATGTAAGAATCAATGATCACCTGATTTGGATGCAAATACCCTCAAAATAAAGCCGACAGTCCACACTTTAACTTCATATTCATTGTTTCATTCAAGATCCGATGTGCTAGAGGACAGAGCCAAAAGAAAATAAATTGTAACACTCTCCAAATACTTATGGAACACAGCCTCTTCAGTTGTCTTCCTTGCCTGCCGGTAATGCTTGGACCACCTTGAGCAGTGGTTTTTGCTGAGTTTTTGGGAGAAGTTTTCAATATCGGCTTCTTTTAGCTGAAGAACATTTGGTGCAGTGAGTTTGTCCTCTTTTTCTACGTTTGTTGTTTGTTTTTTTTTACGTACAAGCTCTTTTACGTTCACGCTCTTTTACGTACACGCTCTTTTACGTACACGCTCTTTTACGTACAAGCTCTTTTACGTACACGCTCTTTTACGTACAAGCACTTTTACGTACACGCTCTTTTACGTACATGCTCTTTTATATTTACGCTATTTTTTATGTTTCCGCTGATTTGCTTTCAGGTTCTTGTAAGTTAACGTTTAGGTTCCTGGTGTTTTATGTGTATTCTATTTTGCATTCATGTTCTCTGCTGACAGGTTGCCATGGCTACGTGTGTACAGTTGGTGCAGTTTCTGCTGGCAGGAGTCTGTTGCCTTATCTACTTTTAGGGATAAATGCTGTTGCGATTTTATTTTCGATTTGGGTGAAAGGAGGGAGAGTATCAGACCCAGAAGAAACATTTTTAAACTGGTACGGTTTCTCACCTCAAAATGGCTGACCGTGGTATCAGCTTAACTATGTGAATGAGGGAAAGCCGTCATTGCTAGAAAGAGCAAAGTAAGTTTACATTCTTACATGGGCAACCAAGTTCTTGTATATTTAAAGAGGGGGATTTACATGTTGTGTGTCTACTAGTTACTGGCAAACTGGTTATGGGTAGAAAATTTCTCCCTGGCCGCGTAACCGTAACAATTATTAATGCAGAACTGTCGCTTTAGCGTTAACCATGTCCCTGGGCTCTGTCAGTATTGTGTTTGTATATATTCTGTAGCCTTGTTTTTCTTCTTTGCCAAGGCTAAAACCAAGAGTAGACATTCAGAACTATTTATTGTTTAACCAATTGATCTAACAGGACACATCTTGGCAACAAGAAACACCTGTCAGTCACATGTTCCGATACTTTGGATCACCTAAAAATTGGGTGGTCTGGATACAGAAGTTCTAAGTTGTTTAGCAAATCTAGATAAAAATACTGGGAAATTATAGCTGAGCTGTCATCTCATGTACATCTTTTGACCTCAAACTCAATTGTCTTCAGTGAGTTGCATAATCCCAGTACTTTTGGAGGGGACTGTAACTCAGTGCGTATTCCTCCAACACCTCTCTCCAGCCCCGTCCTTTATCCTCCTTTATCACTTTGCCCTGTGCTGCAGGGCAGGGCCATCCCTCCCTTCTTCACCTCCTTTCCTGTGGAGTTCTGAACGTTTCTCAACTCGGGACCCACTTGCCCGAAGGTTTTTTCTTGGACCACGAAGTCATGCACACGATTTAACTATTCAGGGGCATTTTTGGTGGTTTGCTTGGTGTTGTCAACAACCGTTTCAGTCCCAAGAGTGTCTCATGGTACTCGAGTGTAACTGCCGTTGAATCCCAAGAGTGTCATATGGTGGGTGTCTCGGTGGAGCAGCCTGTAGAGCACTGACCGCATGCTCATTGAGCCCTGACGTCGGCGCTTCCAATCCGACCGTCTGACAATTTGTCGCATGTCTTCCCCTCTCATTCTTCCTGTCTCTCTACACTATACTGTCCAATAAAGCTGAAAAAGGCCTAAAAAAATATCTTAATAAAGAGTGTCATATGGTACTCGAGCATAACTACCGTAAATGCTATTTACTACCGTAAATACCGTAAAAGTTAGCATGCTATGTTATTGAGCTAAGCATGCTACGGAGACAAAACCACTGCTTGTGCTAACAGGCGTGCTCTCTCTTTCAGTACCCTTCCTCTGCTCCCTCCATCTCCATTCACAATCCTCGGGGCCTCTCCGATGACAAGCTGCTCAGGTAACTGATAAACCAACTGATAACTCACTGCTTTGTGTTAGAACATGTTTTCCTATAATTAGCATCCAGTGCTACCTAGCCGAACTACAAGACTACTCGACATTGGGAGGGCACAAGACTTTTGTAATTAACTTTATTTAAGGTGAAACTCAGACAGCACCTGCTGATCACTTGGTCTGATTGAACTTGTTTTCTTCGGTCCAGCCCAAAACAGGGAAGTTGTGCAGAACCTCACCAAGGTCTTCGCCACCCTAATGAAAGTGGAATGTTCTGCAGCATATTGCAAGCTTCTGAACTTCTTTGAAAATGGGATTTCTGAGAGAATTCTTATACTTGTCCATCTCCCTCAGTGTGCGACGCTGTCTGGAGGCTGAAGCCCAGGCCTGCCTCGGGACCCCTGTTCTGTACCAGCTCATCCAGGTCATTACTGCTGCTGTGTGTGTGTGTGTGTGTGTGCGTGTGCGTGTGTGCGTGTGCGAGAGAGTGTGAGCGTGTTTTGTTTATGCATGTGTGTGTGTGTGCGTGTGTGCGTTTTTGTATGTAGGTGTGTGTGTGCTTTTATGTAAGACTGTGTGTTTGTTTGTAGATCATATTTGGTATTGTGGAACAAGACTAGAAACTTGAAAGGGACTATTTATAACGTGCCACTGTCTCTTAGCACGTCTCTCTCTCATGACAGAAAGCCAAAGAAATCCTGACGGAGAGCAACATTCCTCACGGGAGCTGCGTCATTTGCCTGTACGGCTTCAAGGTGCTGCCCTGGGGTAACCCGCGCGGAGCTTTTACACCACGGTTATTTAGCGGACGCTTTTTATCCAGAGTGTCTTACAGTTGATTAGACAAACAGGACAATCCCTCCTGGAGAAATGTGGGGTTTTAGGCCTTGCTCAAGGGCCCAACAGCTGCACTAACCTCATTGTGGCAGCACTGGGGCTTGGGGCTTGAACCAACCAACCCTCCAGGTTGCAGTCAAGCACCTTAGCCACTAGGCTCTCCAATGAGTGAGCCGCTTTAACCCTTTTAGTCCCATGAGTGCAATATGGCTCTCCAGCGTAACTAACTACTGTAAAATTCCAATATGGCATATGCCACCCTCAACCTTATACATTTTCAACCAATCAGACTGCTATGCTATCGTTTTGAGCGCGTATTAAAACCCTACAAAATGTTCTCAACCAAAGCCCAAACCCCCTTGGGATTTGGGGATTTTGGGATCTTGGGTTGAGCCGCTTGATACTGGGCCTGGGACTGAAAGGTTCCCGCGTGAGAGGCCCTGGCTGACTCTGTGGCGCCCCCCGCAGGACGGAGAGGTGTTCACGAAGACGGGCTGCTATCACTACTTCCACTCCCACTGCCTGGGGCGCTACGCGGCGCACTCCGAGAGCGAGCTGCAGGAACGGGCCAGGGAGCGGGAGGAGGACAAGACCCGGGGGAGGATGGAGGGCCAGGTCAGACATCTCTCACACCCCCCGAAAGGACGATACTAAGTGCTCCTTCACCGAGGAAATGTTGGGCCACTGCAGTTTGTGGATTGGCATCTTGTTTCTGTTATTAGACCCTTTAATGTTTACAAGTCTCAGTATTGCTCAACACAAAGCATGTAGATGGTAAATTGTTGGCATTTATATAGCGCCTTCATCCAAAGCGCTGCACAATTGATGCTTCTCATTCAACCATTCAAACACACACTCGCACACCAACGGTGATTGGCTGCCATGCAACGCACCAACCAGCTCGTCAGGAGCATTTGGGGGTTAGGTGTCTTGCTCAAGAACAGTTCAACACACCCAGGCCAGGATCAAACCGCCTGAGCCAATATCGCCCCTATTTGTTATGTATTTGTTTTAGGCCAAGTGCAAAACACTGATTAGCAATATGAATGTAGCATAGAGCTCGGGGTATTGAGGGTTCAGTGATTATTTATGGCTCGGTAGTTTTTGCTTTTTTAGTTTCTGAAGTTTGTGTTTTGATATTGGGTGTTTGTTTTTTTTTGGTTGAAGTTTCAATAAAGGGGCAATAAACTGAAGTCAAGTGCAAAAATATTCAGTCTCTTTTCCCCCCTCTCCTGATAGGAACTGTCTGTGGTGTGTCCAGTTTGTCGAGAACCACTGACCTACGACCTGGAAGTTCTTCTAAATTCCCCTACGCCTCATTTTCCCAAGGTGAGACTTTCAACACTGCTGAGCCTAACGATGCTTTGTTGAGCAGTAAAGTCTAAAATCGGCTCCCTTTGATTGGATGTTCTTAATTGAGTGTCACTCTTGTATTAATTTGCCAGTGATGAGGAAATATAGGCTTGTTAAATGTGCCAACTTCACCTCTTGATGAGTTCACCGTTCTAATTGTGCTGCTCTGGTTTTGTCGTTTCCTGTGTACCGCAGACTGAGGAAACGGTCCTCGGGCCAGAGTTTCGAAAGAAGTGGGCCAAACTTCAGAGCGTTCTGGAGCGACAGCGGGAAAGAGGCGGGGTCATAGACCCTGAGGCGGAGTCTAGCCGTTTCCTCATACATATTAATCAGGTGAGGGCGTGACTCCCCAACCACCCGTTTACATGTTTAGGTCCTCTGAGAATGTCTCTCTTAATTATATTAGTAATAATAATAATGATGATGATATTTTGCAGACGCCTTCCAAAGCGACTTACAGTTGAGTAGAATAAGCAGGGGACAATCCCCCTGGAGCAGTGCGGGATTAACCCTTTCAGTCCCGAGAGCTTTATGGCACTCTGGACCCGAGGCCTTTTCCTTCTCCTTTTTTTTTTTTTTCTTCCCATTTTTCTCCAAATTTGTTAGCCAATTGCACCCTATCTATTCCAATCACCTATGATAGCCGAGGGTACCCCGCCTACGACCCCGTAGCTCGGCAGCCCTGCGATGGTCTGGACGAGGCCTGGGCCCCGTGAGCCTGAGTCTGAGGCCATCACGGGCACTCTCCCTGCTGAGACCTGGTCAACCCAGCAAAATGATTGCTATTGTTTTGAGCCCCTAGTAAAAGCAGACAAAATGTTCTCATTTTCTCAACCAAAGCCAGAACGCCTTGGGATTTGGGTGGAGCCACTTCATACTGGGCTGGGGACTGAAAGGGTTAAGGGCCCAACGGCTGTGCGGATCTTATCATGTACCTTAACCACGAGGCTACAGGCTGCCCCAGTCATGTACCTTAGCCACTACGCTACAGTCATGTACCTTAACCACTACACTACAGTCATGTACCTTAACCACTACATTACAGGCGGGTCCCAGTCATGTACCTTAACCACTACACTACAGTCATGTACCTTAACCACTACGCTACAGGGTCATGTACCTTAACCACTACGCTACAGTCATGTACCTTAACCACTACGCTACAGTCATGTACCTTAACCACTACACTACAGTCATGTACCTTAACCACTACACTACAGTCATGTACCTTAACCACTACACTACAGTCATGTACCTTAACCACTACGCTACAGTCATGTACCTTAACCACTACCCTACAGTCATGTACCTTAACCACTACACTACAGTCATGTACCTTAACCACTACACTACAATCATGTACCTTAATCACTACACTACAGTCATGTACCTTAACCACTACGCTACAGTCATGTACCTTAACCACTATGCTACAGTCATGTACCTTAATCACTGTGCTACAGTCATGTACCTTAATCACTACCCTACAGTCATGTACCTTAACCACTACACTACAGGCGGGTCCCAGTCATGTACCTTAACCACTACACTACAGGCGGGTCCCAGTCATGTACCTTAACCACTACACTACAGTCATGTACCTTAACCACTACGCTACAGGGTCATGTACCTTAACCACTACACTACAGTCATGTACCTTAACCACTACGCTACAGTCATGTTCCTTAACCACTACGCTACAGTCATGTACCTTAACCACTACGCTACAGGGTCATGTACCTTAACCACTACACTACAGTCATGTACCTTAACCACTACACTACAGTCATGTACCTTAACCACTACGCAACAGTCATGTACCTTAACCACTACGCTACAGTCATGTACCTTAACCACTACACTACAGTCATGTACCTTAACCACTACGCTACAGTCATGTACCTTAACCACTACACTACAGTCATGTACCTTAATCACTACACTACAGTCATGTACCTTAACCACTATGCAACAGTCATGTACCTTAACCACTGTGCTACAGTCATGTACATTAACCACTACACTACAATCATGTACCTTAATCACTACCCTACAGTCATGTACCTTAACCACTACACTACAATCATGTACCTTAACCACTAAACTACAGTCATGTACCTTAACCACTACGCTACAGTCATGTACCTTAACCACTACGCTACAGTCATGTACCTTAACCACTACGCTACAGTCATGTACCTTAACCACTACGCTACAGTCATGTTCCTTAACCACTACGCTACAGTCATGTACCTTAACCACTACGCTACAGGGTCATGTACCTTAACCACTACACTACAGTCATGTACCTTAACCACTACACTACAGTCATGTACCTTAACCACTACGCAACAGTCATGTACCTTAACCACTACGCTACAGTCATGTACCTTAACCACTACACTACAGTCATGTACCTTAACCACTACGCTACAGTCATGTACCTTAACCACTACACTACAGTCATGTACCTTAATCACTACACTACAGTCATGTACCTTAACCACTATGCAACAGTCATGTACCTTAACCACTGTGCTACAGTCATGTACATTAACCACTACACTACAATCATGTACCTTAATCACTACCCTACAGTCATGTACCTTAACCACTACACTACAATCATGTACCTTAACCACTAAACTACAGTCATGTACCTTAACCACTACGCTACAGTCATGTACCTTAACCACTACGCTACAGTCATGTACCTTAACCACTACGCTACAGTCATGTACCTTAACCACTACGCAACAGTCATGTACCTTCACCACTGTGCTACAGTCATGTACCTTCACCACTACACTACAGTCATGTACCTTAACCACTACACTACAATCATGTACCTTAATCACTACACTAGTCATGTACCTTAACCACTATACTACAATCATGTACCTTAATCACTACCCTACAGTCATGTACCTTAACCACTACGCTACAGTCATGTACCTTAACCACTGTGCTACAGTCATGTACATTAACCACTACACTACAGTCATGTACCTTAACCACTACGCTACAGTCATGTACCTTAACCACTGTGCTACAGTCATGTACATTAACCACTACACTACAATCATGTACCTTAATCACTACCCTACAGTCATGTACCTTAACCACTAGGCTACAGGCTGCCCCAGTCATGTACCTTAACCACTACACTACAGTCATGTACCTTAACCACTACGCTACAGTCATGTACCTTAACCACTACGCAACAGTCATGTACCTTAACCACTACGCTACAGTCATGTACCTTAACCACTACGCTACAGTCATGTACCTTAACCACTGCGCTACAGTCATGTACCTTAACCACTACACTACAATCATGTACCTTAACCACTACGCTACAGTCATGTACCTTAACCACTACGCTACAGGCTGCCCCGTCTGAACGATTGTCTGAGTGCGGTCTCTCTCCCTGTAACCCAGCCACCGGCCGATGCCGGCAGCGTTGCTCCTGACCCAGACTCTCCTCCCAGCCCACCACTTCCCGCCTCCATCCCTCCCTCCACCAATCAGGTCACAGCATCTCAGGGTCCACAGCCGTCCAGCCAATCGGAGCGCAGGGCCGGGTCCGGTGGCAGGAGGCGCGGCCAATCGAAGTGGAGCAGGAGGCGCGAGGCCCAGCCGGAGCCCCGGGGCCTGAGCGAGGAGGGCGTGGCCAAACTCAGCCTCTCGTCGGGGCGAGACCCTGCGCGGCAGCCTCGCCCGGCGGAGACAGCCCGGGCCGAGCGGAGCGGGGAAATCAGCCGACCGCATGCCGTCGCTCACGACAACGCTCACGCCGTCGCTCACGGCGACGGACAGCAGCACACCCTAAACCAGTCGTGCCCGGATATTTTAAAATCTAACAGCCAGGCTGACCCCATGCCTGGGAGGGGGCGGGGCCAGAGGCACGGCCAATGGGGGAGAGGACGGAGGAGGGGCTCCGGTCAGCAGCCCAGACGTTTGGACGAGAGGCACGTACACGGCCCGGACGCCCCGAGGGAGGGCGCGCCCCACTGGGGAGGCCGGGGGGGGGGCTACAGGGGGCGAAGAGGAACGGATCACTACACCCATTTTAGAGGAGGCGGGGATAACAGGAAGAGTGGGAGGGGTTTCACTCAGAGAGAGGCGGATTCGGAGGTGGCAGGAGGCGAGGGGCCGTGAAGAGGGGGATGAGCTGTACCTCAATTTAACATCCCCCAAAATAAACCTGCTCTCTGCCTGCCGCTGTCCTGCTGTGTTCTGTGTGTGCGCATTCCCCACTGACACCGGGTCAAGCTTTACAGTTTACAGCACTACACAACCCAAGCTTACATCTTCAGTTAGAGAAGGGTTTGTCTTGCCGATAGCGCCGTAGGTACAGCTAATGAGCTTTCATTGGGTTGGTCCCATTTTTTGGTTCGGTTGGTTCGAAGAATCACCTTATTTTCCCCACTTTAGCTCAAGTGGGGTTTTTCTGTTGTTTTTTTATTTTTATTTTTTTATTCCTCTGGTGAACACCCACAGTGAAATGCTTGTGTGACAACCTGCTTGTTAAAGGCCCAGCGCTATACAAATAAAGAATGACCGAAACACTGATTAATAACACTATCAGATCAATGGCAATGACACCAATGTATAAAACTTATCAAACCTATGAAAGCAAAGATTATTTTGGAACTCATGTTATTTCCTGTACTTTCCTTTTTTCACACACTGAACTCGGCCAATGTAAAATAAAGCAAACGTAAGAGGCAGTCCTGACATTGTCAACAGTACTATTGTAAAGTTACAGAAATACATGTGAGGGGTGTTTACATTCATATAAGCACTTAATTTGATATTAGTGTTGCTGTAAACTCAGTAAACATGCTAGTGATGAACGTACCCAAAGCAAATACTGATGCAAATAAACCAACTGCTAAAATTGTTTTTGTGACAATCTTGTTTATGGGCACGGCCACGTTCAAAATGACTTTCTCTTTGTCAACTGTCATCTCTGACTCAGTTAAGTGAAAATTACACGTGAAATGCCACCTATGAATGTCTGCATTCAGAAGTATGCATATTTAATCAAAGGAATGCCAGGTATGTGAAACAACATGAAGTTTACCATTTTGTTAGCATGAATCCAAATGGCTGTGAATTAGCTTGGCTCCCTCAGACACGAAATGGAGAATGATAATGGCTTTTCTGAAGTTAGCCTCGGGTCAGTTCAGCCTGTGGCCTGAATGGGGTGCTAGACATCAGTGTGATGAAAGTGAGGTTCACACGAGCAGCTCCAACACGGCTTTTATTTCCTCTGACACTAGAAATAAGGGTTTGCTACCCTGTGGATGGAATGCTTATAGAGGTTAACTTGCATAGTACAGATTTTACAGACTAAACAGCTGGAATTTAATTGAATTAAATAAATGTAATTAGAGTCAAAGCAAGTGATTGTGATTCCAGTCTTAGGCACCTTTACAACATTCTGTACAGATAAGATTCTTTCAAAAATAATTAAATTAAAGGTCCTAAATAAATGTATTATTACATTTGAGTAATTTGGCAGAATAGTTAAAAACTGAATCAAATCAATATTTTTTGTGACCATCCTTCGGCGTTAAAACTGCATCACTTCTCTGAGATGGCCAACGTTGTCCTGCAGTTCTATAAGACAATCAGCAGGGAGGTTGTTCCAAGCATGTTGGAGAACTTGCCACAGTTCTTCTGCAGACTTTGGTTGGCTCCTTGCTTCTGATCTCAGAGAGCCTTGATCTAGTTTTTATGTAAAAAGTAGTCAATTGCTTACAGTATTATGTTACTTTTTTAAATTAAATACAAAAATGTCTTTGTAAAATTAAATCTTTTGGAAAATATTTGGAAATCTCAAATGTGACCAAGCACTGAGCCCTGCAGGATATACTGTATGGAGCAGCCGCATGCATAAGGAGCACTGATGAGGATATTGGGCCTTCCCATTCTGCACTAAAACATATAATGTTTTATTAATATGTATAAATGCCTTTGTTTGGAAGTAAGAGTCCGTCAGCTGATGCGCCTCTTCTCTTCCTCTCTTCAGTCTGAGTGTGAGTGCAGACAGCCTCCAGGAAACCAGATCGACAGGAGAAGCAACATCTCTGCACGAGATGGATGCCCAAAGTCATAAATTCAACAGTCATCAAGAAGCACAGTGTGGCTGGGCCTCACTTTATTTACTGCCTGTAACATAACGCTCTTTGTTTTTCTCTCCCTGCTTTCTCTGGGGATTTGCAGTCGGAACCTCTGCCTACTGGCAAAACTCTTCCCCAATCAAAGGCCAATTTGACATGGGGCCCTTTGTCTTCAACATCCTGACCGAAGTAAAAAAATTGGGCTGCTCATATTGTGGGCTCAAAACAGACAGAGGTGATTGCAGTGATGGAAAATGTTCAAAATCAGGGAAGGAAATATGAGAAGTGGGGAAATAACACTGCAAATGAATGAGTTGAGTTCCGCTGTTCTCCTTGGTGTAGACAGGCAGTTGATGTGAGTCTTAGCCTGTGGGCGTGAACCCACACTGTTTTTCAACAATGCACTAAAAAGACAAGCCGAAGCGGAAGTTTGAAGGGTAAGGGAGTCTATTTCACCAACGTCAAATGAGGATGCGCACTACTGTGTGAAAAGATATTGATTGGAGTGTGAAAATCATTGTTTTTGAAATATACACTCACTAAGCACTTTCTACTTATTCATGCGATTATCTAATCAGCCAATTGTGTGGCAGCAGTGCAATGCATACAATCATGTAGATACGGGTCAGGAGCTTCAGTTAATGTTCACATCAACCATCAGAATGGTGATAAAATGTGATCTAAGTGACTTTGACTGTGGAATGATTGTTGGTGGCAGACAGGGTGGTTTGAGTATCTCAGAAACTGCTGACCTCCTGGTATTTTCACGCACACTAGTCTCTAGAGTTTGCAAAGAATCCATTCATTCATTCATTATCCTAACCCAATTATCCTGAACAGGGTCGCAGGGGGGCTGGAGCCTATCCCAGCATACATTGAGCGAAAGGCAGGAATACACCCTGGACAGGTCGCCAGTCCATCGCAGGGCACACACACCATTCACTCACACACTCCTATGGGCAATTTAGACTCTCCAATCAGCCTAACCTGCACACAGAGAGGCCCCGGCCGATGGGGATTCGAACCCAGGCCCTCCTTGCTGTGAGGCGGCTGTGATGTTGCAAAAAAACAAAAAACAGCATTTCTGAACACACAGTGCATCATAACATTTTATCCTCTTCCACAAATGTAAAATGTGTTGCTTGTTTATTTAACATTAGTGCAGCCTCAGCTGTATGCCAGCTTACACGGCTCTAGTGCTTTCAGGTGGCCCTTCCCTAGAATGCGAGTTGCCATGGGGTCCAATGGGAGGCACCATTGCAATTTGCCTGCGTCTCTCCGGCCGGCTGTTGCCATGTACGTTACCACGGGGATGATGTTGCGCTTTCATGGTGCACTGCAGCAATGGGCCGACCCTTCCCTGCAGATGTGTCTGTTTGGGAGGCCAATGACACGGCAGCAACCGTCTAGAAAGAGGCATTTTCTGTGCTGCATCTGTCGCAGGAAACGGGTCACAAAATCTGTCTTTTTGGAGAGTGGAGAAAATGGTATTTTATTGTGAATGCGATACATTTATAATGTGTGGCTTTTCCTGAATAACCTGACAAATGAGTGTGGGTAGAGAGAGGATTTCCCAGTGCTGCTCTCTTTCACACACTCAACCTTTCAGTGAACTACTAATTATAGCATGAAACTTGTGTGGTAGTTGTGGAGATTTCATGGATTGCTGTCACAGTATGCCAGTAAATGAAGGTAATTTCATGATAAAAAATAAAAATAAAAAATACACAAAATGTCAGACAAATAAGTGGGTTTATGTCATTCCATTTCAGACTGGGACCTGTTACATGGCTCATGTATATAGTTTTAACTTAGATTTGAAAAGAGAACCAGACATGGAAACACCCGTTGTGTTTTTGTGTTTTTATCATATTAGATATGAAGTATGAGGTGGCCTGTAGCTTAGTGGTTAAGGTAAATGACTGGGACACACAAGGTCGGTGGTTCTAATTGTAAATGGTAAAATGGTTGGCATTTATATAGCACCTTTATCCAAAGCGCTGTACAATTCTCATTCACCCTTTCATACACACACTCACACACTCACACACCAACGGCAACTGGCTGCCATGCAAAGCACCGACCAGCTCGTCGGGAGCATTTAGGGGTTAGGTGTCTTGATCAGGGACACTTCGACACAGCCCGGGTGGGGGATCGAACCGGCAACCCTCCAACTGCCAGACGACTGCTCGTACTGCCTGAGCCATGTCGCCCCCTTGTAGCCACAATAAGATCCGCACAGCCGTTGGGCCCTTGAGCAAGGCCCTTAACCCTACATTGCTCCAGGGGAGGATTGTCTCCTGCTTATTCTAATCAACTGTACGTCGCTCTGGATAAGAGCTTCTGCCAAATGCCATTAATGTAAAGTATCCAACTAAAGTTACTACATATGAGAAGACCACGTGTGCTCAGATGAACCTGTAGGACTGCATCTCCTTTTCCTGTCTCAAGTGTATATGCTTAATGCTGCCTCCTGCAATGTTAAATTATTACTCCTGCCTCCATTTTAACTACACTGTCAACTGGTGTTGAAGTCGACTGTTCAATCAGCTTATTCCTTGATATTTAGGGTGTCCAAAACTTTTTTATTATCTATGCACTAATACTACAGATTTAAACAGATACAGAAAAACCATACCGCAATGTTCCTTGCCCTAGTGTTTTAGTGGCCAAGGTGTATGACTGGGACCCAGAAGGCTGGTGATTCAAGTCCCAGTGTAGCCACGATAAGATCTGCACAGCTGTTGGGTGCTTGAGCAAGGCCCTTAACCCTGCATTGCTCCAGGGGAGGATTGTCTCCTGCTTAGTCTAATCAAATGTAAATTGCTTTGGATAAAATAAAAAATAACAACCCAGTATCAAATTATTTATTATTACATTACATTACATTAATGGCATTTGGCAGACGCTCTTATCCAGAGCGACGTACAACAAAGTGCATACCCATAACCAGGGATAAGTGCGCTGAACGACCCTACAGGGAAGTACAATTTCAACTGCTACCTGCACAACAAAGATAAGGACCATGGCCTATTTTCATTTTTATTTTCATTTTTTAAACAAACAAACAAACCAAACCCCTTAACTAGCCAAACACTGCTTACCTAGCCAAACTAAAAATACTGCTGGTGCTGCTTGAAGAGGTGCGTCTTCAGTTTGCGCTTGAAGATTGGAAGAGATTCAACAGTTCTGACCTCAACGGGGAGTTCGTTCCACCACCGTGGAGCCAGAACAGACAGTAGTCATGAGCGTGAGGTGGAAGTTCGGAGAGGGGGAGGTGCCAAGCGGCCTGTGGAGGCTGAAGGAAGAGGTCTGGCAGGGGTGTAGGGTCTGATGATTTTTTTGTAGGTAAGCTGGGGAAGACCCCTTAACTGCTGGGAAGGCTAGCACCAATGTTTTCATGTGATGTGAGCCATGACAGGCAGCCAGTGGAGGGAAGTAAGCAGGGGGGTGACGTGAGTATTTGGGAAAGTTGAAGACCAGACGAGCTGCTGAATTCTGGATAAGTAGGGGTCTGATGGCGGACGCTGGGAGGCCAGCAAAGAGGGAATTGCAGTAGTCCAGGTGGGACAGAACCATTGCTTGGACCAGGAGCTGGGTCAGGTAGGGGATGAGAAAGGGGCGGATTCTCCGTTTATTGTATAGGAAGAACCTGCATGGTCACCGCCGCAATGTTCTCGGAGAGGGACAGTCTGCTGTGCATCACCACGCCGAGGTTCCTTGCACTGGGTGACGGCGTGAGTGTGGTATCCCCGAGGGAAATGGAGTGATCCAGATGGGGAGAGGTATTAGCAGGGATGAATATCATTTCAGTCTTACCTGGGTTGAGCTTTAGATGGGGGTTGTCCATCCAGCTCTGGATGTCACTCGGGCAAGCAGAGATACAGGCTGAAACCTGTGTGTCAGATGGTGGATAATTATTATTATTATTATGATGAAATAACCTAAAAACCTCAACATGGTGGAATACTGGAAAGGACTCCATGTTATCTGTGTGGTGCCCAAACTGGTGGAGATGGAGCAACTTTGAACCCAGTACAAAAATCCACCAGGTAACCAAATACAAACTTCTCCAGCTCTGTTAGGGCTGATAATATACTGTACAACCAAATTATCATACTGACAAATCCGCCATTGCTTTGGTGTAAAAACTAATTTAGAGGGGTACATCCCGTGAGACTGGCCATCCCAGGATATATATAACGTTATTTTTGTTGTTGCATTCGCTCGTAACTACGAATAGAAAATAAGAAAAATAAGACAAACATTTTTAAACTGCTCTCCCTCCATTCCCCTCCCCCACCTGCATCTCCCTCCTCCCCCTCTCCCCGCTTCCTGGATTCCTTGGTTCCAGAATTGGGAAGATAATAATCGCGTGGCACCTGGTGAGGAGAAATGCTAATGACACCACACGACAAGCTCACTCTGATTTCAGCGTATTGAAAGGAAAATGGTGTCAACTTTCCTGGTCTTTATAACTCCCCTCTGGCTCATCCACGGGACGACTTTAGATATAGCAGTACACACACACACACACACACATATCTATCTATCTATCTATCTATATATATATATATATATATATATATATATATATATATATATATATATATATATATATTTTTTTTTTTTTTTTTTTTTCTTTCAATACGCTGAAATCTACGGGGACAATACACGAGTGGTGTTTTGTGACAAGTGAGCTTGTCGTGTGGTGTCATTTGCATTTCTCCTCACCAAGTGCCACGCGATTATTATCTTCATAATTCTGTGGCAACCACACACAAGTAGCTGACTCAGTCGTAGTTCGGTCATTTGAAATGCAAAGTGCAGTAGCCTATTCTCCAATAATATATATATATATATATATATAATAATAATAATAATAATAATAATAATAATAATAATATATAATATAATATATATATATATATATATATATATATATATATATATATATATATATATATATATATATAATAACACAATAACATATACTGTAAATGAATAGGTTCAAACCAAGCACATTTACCAAATGTTACTTTTTAATATTCAAGATAATTATCCTTTGCATCACAGTTTACGTTAACGTAGGCTATAAGTTCTAATATAATATATAGGTTCTAAGAACCTGTTCACTAATAATGTTTACCACAAGTAGAATGTGCCAACAATGATATAAACTATAAATGAATAACTTTCTTGCACATTGTTTTCGCGACCTGGTTTCGGTTGACGATTGTATCAATGAGCGAGGGCAATGGTCCGCTTGGGGGTGGCCATAGAAGTGGAAGGGAGTGGGTTAGTGCCATCTGATTGGGTAAATGCCGCTCAGGTAAGATTCACGCAGTAATTTATTCCCGCCGCTGTTCTTCCCGCACGTCTTTTCTACCGTGTGTCCATTTTCTTTTAATTTTCTCTGTATTATATTGTTTTTGAGTCGCAAATGTTATAAAGACCCCCGTAAAGCGGATAAACAGACGCGAGATCATTAGTCAATTAGTACTTCGTTATCTAGGTGTTTGGTTTCGAAGATTTGTTAGGCTATATGCAGCTACAGAAAGCGATTTGCTCTTGTTAGGCTAAAAAACTGAACTATTTATTACAGGTAAGGCCTTTATGGAAAGTTTGGCTGTTGATCACACTAAAAATGGGACTGTGCAAAGATAGGTGTATTCGTTTCTTTGAATTGCTTAGAAATCGTACACGTAGGCCCATTTAATTAACTATACGGTGTGGTGACAAACAAAAAATGAGAATGTTTCAAATGTTGTTTTAGCAAGGATAAGCGGACGCTGCATATAAAACATGCGTTTTGATTTTTTGTTTGCCTGTGTGATCTAAAACAGGATGTTATTAAAATTGGACGTACTGGCCATCGCTGTTTTGACGCATGTTGGTGAGTAAACTTTTTTCTTTGCATTACAGTGGATAACACATTCGGCTATACTGACGACGTCTGCACTGGTATTACCTATGTATTTAAGTTTATGTTCAGGATCGCACAGGAAAACACACGGCGTTGCCAATAAATTATAACAAATAGGCCTATGGTCTTGTATGTGTATTGTCTTGTGCTTTGCGATAGGTTTGGAATCCTCCGTTTTAGTGACCTTCCTTGGTGTTGATCGCATGACCGCCATCTTATTTATACCTACAATGGCAAGATGAATAACATTTAGTTCGAATATAAAATGTGTACATGTTTTACGTGGCAAAATGAGCACGGTAATCTCCGGACGTAATATAAATATGCCGATAACACACTTGAGTGTTGACATTATTGTGCATCTACTGAAAGGTTTCCCCTCAGAAGGGCTACTGAAAATTTACGAAAACGCAAGCAGGGTTGGCCATGATGTAGATTAGCTTGTGAAAAGGGTAAAACTATGGCAAGATAAGTAGCTTTAGAAAAAGGTTGCACCCAAATAGTAGTCTTTTATCTGTATGCACAATATTTCAGTCAATATGGGCCAGTTATGCTGTTTGTTACGTAATTAAATGAGTCGCAGCCTGAACATTAACCCGTTTTTATTTTTTTATTTTTTTTTATTTTATTGTTTCATACAGGTTTTTGGACATGTGACGCACAAGGTAATTAACACCGATGATGGATCATTCCGTGAAAAATCAACCAGAGGTGTGGGAATTGACCGCTCCAATTTTGCTCAAACTTTTTGTAAATGTTCTTAACGACAAATCCAATAAGGCTCTATTTGACATGATCAAAACATGCGAAGACATCGCAGTAACTACTAAATATTTAGTATGCAAGTAAGGTCTATTATACCTTTTGAAGTTTCATTTTGATAGTAAACTGTCCACCTTACCAACTACTCGGTTGGATATCATTTTTTTGACATTTTCCAGACCCAACTTTTGCATTGTAAATTATCTGAATAAATTCTCTATTTGACCTAGTTTTGGTTGTGGCTGTGTACTAGTCTTAGAAGTTTAAAAGTCATACACATACAAGTGGTGCTAATGATTTAGCAGTGGGAGTGGTGAATTCCCACACCTCTTGTTGAATTTTTGCGAAATGACTGTGATGTGAAGCTTGTGTGACTGGTTCACAATTCTAACCTGCTCATTCTGCTCTGCTGTTGCTCTGATTTCCGCGCTGGTCTTGTCCTGCTTACTGCAGTAGTCACACCTTTCAGGGTTTTATGTAGATGAACAAGGAAGTTGAGTGAAATATGGAAAGTGAAAGATGAACAAGGAAGTACTGTCCTATTTTTCCCGTTGAAGTGCTTTTTGTGAGCATCTTTACAGGTATTTTTATTAGCAGATTAAATCTATCCACTTGTTCTATAGCTTCGCCTTTTTGCCTGTTAAATCCATTAGCATTATATTAGCACTGAAATTACTGAGTGGGCCTGTAACTGTAAATCCATGAATGCATTCAGACTACAACATATGGGGATATTATGGTATGAATTAAGCATTGCAATGCATTTGACTTCTCAATTTTTGCTTATTGACTTATATCAGTCTAAACATTTCCATCTATTCCTAAATGGGGATTAAGTGGGTGGAGTTCAATTTATTACCAGACTGAGCTATTGGGTCAAGGTCTTTCATGACATCAAGAATTCTCTGTCCTAATGGCCAATAAATGTTTTTCCCATAGTTCCATTTGAGATATAGAGATTTTTTTCTGGAAAGATTTGTTGCTGTGTGGCATGGCACTGCCGTGGATAACACCGTTGGCTCATAGCAACAATGTCCAGGATTCAAATCTCAACCGGGGCCTTTCTCTGCGGAGTTTGCCTTTTGCTATTTTTCAGCTCTTAATCCCACTACCAACCTACTCTCCCTTCGGTCTTTTTTTTGTACGATGGACTCGTACGAGTGTGCCACGTCAGATTCAACAAATGCTCTTAATGTCAGATTCAACAAAAGCTCTTAACGTCAGATTCAACAAACGCTCTTAACGTCAGATTCAACAAACGCTCTTGACGTGAGATTCAACAAACGCTCTTGACGTCAGATTCAAAAAAACGCTCTTGACGTCAGATTCAACAAACGCTCTTGACGTCAGATTCAACAAACGCTCTTGACGTCAGATTCAACAAACGCTCTTGACGTCAGATTCAACAAACGCTCTTTACCTCAAACTCTCCTGAATAACCACAGATGCTCACCTATATGTAAATTAGCGCATTTTGATCAGAATTTTGAATTGGCATAATTGACGCCCCAAAAAATACCGTCTGTTTATTTAATGGGCGGGGCTGTATGGGCCCCTGCGATGCCCTGCGATGGACTGGCGACCTGTCCAGGGTGTATTCCTGCCTTTCGCCCAATGTATGCTGGGATAGGCTCCAGCCCCCCTGCGACCCTGTTCAGGATAAGCGGGTTCAGATAATGGATGGATGGATGGATGGGCTGTATGGGGGAACATGATCAAGGGACATAAGCTACCACAGACCACGGTTGGCACCTGATTGGGTAGACTCTTTTGGCAAAACATAACAAAATGGTGGACTGTGAAAATCCCAGGAGATCAGCAGTTCCAGAAATAATCAAACCAGCCTGTCTGGCACCAACAATCATACCACGGTCCAAATCACTGAGATCACATTTTTTCCCCCCATTTTGATGGTTGATGTGAACATTAACTGATGCTCCTGACCTGTGTCTGCATGATTGTATGTATTGCACTGCTGCCACACGAATGGCTGATAATCACATTAATAAGTAGGTCTACAGGTGTACTCAAAGAGTCTATATCACAACTCTTTTGTTTTCAGAGAAGGCACCATTCTGACTGCATTAGTTATTTAGCTGCTTTTTATCTAAAGTGACTCAGTTGATTAGACTAAGCGGGGGCCAATCCCCCATGATCAAGTTGGGGGTTAAGGGCATGATGTTATTTTGGCCACACTAGAGCTTGAACCACCAACTTTCAAGCGCAGACTGAAGACCCATCTCTTCAGGCTACACCTTTCCCTCCCCGACTCAATCACTGTGATTAGCCTTAGACCGTAATGGCACTTATGTATAGATATCGTTACTTGTATAGGTATTGTTGTTTTTATTGGCTGTTGTTGTATTCTAGCTGCCGACTGTGGTATGCTAGTTTGAAAGTTGATTGTACTCTTCAAGGGTTCTGAATTTCTGTATGTTTACACTAGGACTCGGAACTGTACTGTCCTCTCAGATCTACTTTTGCACTTGTTCTTGTGATTGATTTGCACTTTGTTGTACGTCGCTCTGGATAAGAGCGTCTGCTAAATGCCTTGTAATGTAATATAATGTAACTTTCCAACTCCAAGTCAAGCACCTTAACGACTAGGCTGATGCACTGTGAATTCTCTCCTTGCTGCATGCATTCAAGAGTGCTGTATCACAGTGGTCCTTTCCCATTTCGATTGTACATGCAGTAAGCGTAAGATGTGTTCACTAATTGGGGTGTGGACTTTTCTCTCCCTCTTGGGCATTTATAAGCTGTAATCTGGCACAATCTGTTGGACTGTGGCTCTCAAACTCAGTCTGGGGGGAGCCCCTGCGTATGCTTGTTCCAACCACAATTCCCGAATAAAATTATGAATAAAAAAAAAGCTTTCAGTTTTTCGTAATTAAGCCATTCATGTTTTGACAGATTGTTAACCCTCTTAAACCACATTATGTCAGAAATATCTATTTATTCATAGTAGAAAATGAAGAACGCAAAGACGAAGCAAAGCTGATGAGCTGCGCCTGCATTCCGTTCATTAGGTTGAGGAAGAAAATGCTCAACAACCTTAATTAATCAAGATTTTCGCTCCTGCAAAGACCTGCATACACAGGCGCTCTAAGACCGAGTTCGGGAAGCACTGCTGTAGGAAAGCCAATGGGTGATTAAAGTCCTGTGAGGACTGGGGTCCTGTTGCTAGCCTCTGCCTGTGTTCGCAGTGTGTGGCCGGCCGGCCCTGGGGAACAGGATTGTGGGTGGAACTGCTGCGCAGGAAGGAGACTGGCCTTGGCAGGTGGACATCCAGCTGGACAACAACCATGTTTGTGGAGGAAGCATCATAACCAAAGACTGGGTGCTATCTGCAGCTCACTGCTTCCCAACGTAAGTGCCTCACTACTACACTACACGCATTACACAAACTACTCCCTATCTACTACACTACACGCATTGCACAAACTACTCACTATCTACTACACTACACGCATTGCACAAACTACTCACTATCTACTACACTACACGCATTGCACAAACTACTCACTATCTACTACACTACACGCATTACACAGACTACTCCCTACTACACTACACGCATTGCACAAACTACTCACTACTACACTACACGCATTACACAAACTACTCACTATCTAGGACACTCGCACTAACTACTGAATGCAGTAACCTACTTACTACACTCACACTAACTACTGAATGTAGTAACCTACTTACTACACTCGCACTAACTACTGAATGTAGTAACCTACTTACTACACTCGCACTAACTACTGAATGCAGTAACCTCTACTTACTACACTCGCACTAACTACTGAATGTAGTAACCTACTTACTACACTCGCACTAACTACTGAATGTAGTAACCTACTTACTACACTCGCACTAACTACTGAATGCAGTAACCTCTACTTACTACACTCGCACTAACTACTGAATGCAGTAACCTCTACTTATTGCACACACACTATCCCGGTGTGGTTCGATCCCGGTGTAGCCACAATAAGATCCGCACAGCCGTTGGGCCCTTGAGCAAGGCCCTTAACCCTGCATTGCCTCAGGGGAGGATTATCTCCTGCGTAGTCTAATGTATGTAGCTCTGGATAAGGAGCGTCTGCCAAATGCCATTAATGTAATGTAATGTGCATAATGTATGATGTGCATAATTCCTGGGTTTCGCTGAGTGTGGCCGCGCTTTAAACAGCCTCCAAACTACCATGTCCACAAAATATGCTCCGTCTGTCTATACTGTTGACTGTCCCACGTGCCCTCCATACTGGTTCCCAACAGTGCTGTAACCGTTCGGCCATGTTATAAAAAGCTCCTGCCTCTTCCTCTAATTTATTGGACTGCGACTGTACCCAAGGATGCTCGTGGTCCTGAGGAAAGGAGCAGTAATTGCTCCCTCACTGCTTGCTCATGTTCTGTAACGGCGTTTGGCATTACAGAACGTTACGGGAAGAATTTGTCCCGTTCCTGCTGTGTAATCTTCCCGTCTCTGTCTCTGTCTCTGTCTCTGTCTCTGTCTCTGTCTCTGTCTCTGTCTCTGTCTCTGTCTCTGTCTCTGTCTCTGTCTCTGTCTCTGTCTCTGTCCAGGCCCTCACTGGTGTCGGGCTACGTGCTGTACCTGGGCAGGCATCAGCTGAACGGATTTAATCGGTTTGAGGAGAACCGGCGTGTGCGCAGGGTGATTGTGGCGCCGGGGTACTCAAGCCCGGAGGAGGGGGACGACATGGCGCTGGTCCAGATGACCTCATCCGTGCCGTGGACCGACTACATCACGCCCATCTGCCTGCCCGACGCCAACGTGCAGTTCCCCAGCGGAACCCGCTGCTACGTCACCGGCTGGGGCCATGTCAGCGAGGGGGGTAAGCAGCGGGCTGGGGGGCTTTCATATCATCACCACTGCTACTGCTACTGCTACTGCTACTGCTACTGCTACTGCTACTACCACCACCACCACCACCACCTCTACCACCACTACCACCACCACTACTACTGCTACTGCTACTGCTACTACTACTGCTACTGCTACTGCTACTGCTACTACTACTGCTACTGCTACTGCTACTACTACTGCTACTGCTACTGCTACTACTGCTACTACTACTGCTGCTACTACTACTGCTACTACTACTGCTACTGCTGCTACTACTACTGCTACTGCTACTGCTACTGCTACTACTACTGCTACTGCTACTGCTACTACTACTGCTGCTACTACTACTGCTACTACTACTGCTACTGCTGCTACTGCTACTACTACTGCTACTGCTACTACTACTGCTACCACCACCACCACTACTACTGCTACTGCTACTACTACTGCTACCGCTACCGCTACCGCTACTACTACTACTACTACTACTACTACTACTACTACTACTACTACTGCTACTACTACTACTACTGCTACTGCTACTGCTACTACTACTGCTACTGCTACTGCTACTGCTACTGCTACTGCTACTACTGCTACTGCTACTGCTACTGCTACTGCTACTGCTACTACTACCGCTACCACCACCACCACTACTACTGCTACTGCTACTACTACTACTACTACTGCTGCTACTACTACTGCTACTGCTACTGCTACTGCTACTACTACTACTGCTACTGCTACTACTACTGCTACTGCTACTGCTACCACTGCTACTGCTACTGCTACTGCTACTGCTACTGCTACTACTACTACTGCTACTGCTACCACTACTACTGCTACTGCTACTGCTACTGCTACTACCACCACCACCACCACTACCACCACTACTACTGCTACTACTACTGCTACCGCCACCACCACCACCACCACCACCACCAGTATCCCATTATACATTCAATGAGTCACTTTAGGTTTTTTTTTTTTTGACTTATTTAGTCTTCTGCTGCTGTAGCCTATCCACTTAGAGGTTTGACGTGTTGTGTGTTCAGAGATGCTCTTCTGTCTGGCCCTTCTCTTCTGACCTCTCATTAACAAAGCGTTTCTGCCCACAGAACTGCTGCTCACTGGATGTTTTTTCTTTTTTGCATAATTCTCAGCAAACTAGAGAATGTTGTGCATGGACAAACCCCAGAGATCAGCAGTTTCTGAGATACTCAAACCACCCTGTCTGGCACCACCAATCATTCCATGGTCAAAGTCACTTTTCTTCCCCATTCTGGCACTTGGTCTGAAAAATAGCTGAACCTCTTGACCATGTCTGCATGCTTTTAGGCATTTAATTGCTGCCACATGATTGGCTGATTAAATATTTGCATTAAGTTGGTGTACATGTCTACTTAATAGTGGTCACTGAGTCTGTAGAAAAATAAATAAAAACAAATTATTATTATTGTTGCTATTATTATTCTTGATAATTCCAATAATATTGTCCAATAATATTAATAATGTTTGTTTATAGAGCAGTTTTCATGCAAAGGGCTGCTTCCCAAACAGGTTAGTGTTATACCTTTAGTGAGGGGTAGGAGAGATGACCAACTGTGCTTGGAAGCTTAGCTCAGTTATTTTTTTGAACAGCTTCATGTGCAGAGGGAACAGACCTGTTTAAGCAGCACACTTATATTCCAGCACAGGCTAAAATATGCTCACATTCTTACGGTCTGGAGTTCCCTCAGTACTGTGCCGATTGCATGAGTCCTGGTTTCTGCGTGCCTGATACTCATTCAGCTGTTCATAGGCTCCTCGGCCCATGAATATTTACTGCTCTCGGTCACTGTGGAAGGATCAAATGGCGCTCTGTTGTTTTTCGCTGTAGTGGCGAATGACGTCATCCTTTCTCACCTTTCATCATGCTGCCAGTGTTGCCTGTTCGACCGGTTTACCTCTCTGAGCCCACAACAGCATTACAACAGTCCTTTTTCCTTCTTCTCCCAAGTCTCTCTGAGCGGCTTGGGGCCCCTGCAGGAGGTTGATGTGCCCATCATTAGCCAGGCTTCCTGCCGCTCCATGTACCAGCAGCAGCCCCCTGCTGACCGCGTGGACATCCTGTCTGACATGATCTGCGCGGGACTTCGGGAAGGGGGCAAAGACTCCTGCCAGGTATCGGCGCGCCCTGCACCCTCGAAACGGCCGCTCCCGTTTCTGAGAGCAAGGCTACATTCTTCACTCCTCTCCGCTCTTTTCCTGTAGCGCGGCACTATCAGCAGGCCTCAAAATGGCCGCTGCTTTGTTTTCCAATCATAAACGCAACCCTCCAGCGCAGTCATCTGGTTTTCTGAAATGAACGGTACATTTTCCTTGTTGGGGGAAAGTCTGCCCTCTGAGGCTGCTTTGTTTGTATCATCGGTCATTTCATCAGTTTGTTAACTCACATTTTTTTGGAATGTAGGAGGTAACATTTTTTCAATTGACTAAATTATAGACTGGGGTGAGGTTCCCAATAGACGCGTCTCAGAGAGATTTTGGACCAATTTCATGCACAATGTCAAGACTCTCTTGAAAAAAGATGATTTGGAGAGAATTGGAAAGTTACTAATTTAGTTACAGCAGTAGAACATAATCATCATTTTACCAAAACTTCTAATGTCTGAAAAACATTGATTTTGTGTAGGAAATAGTTATAGGTTGGTTTAGATAATACAATTACCTAGGTTTATATTGACTTAAGGTAACTGGTTTGTCCTCTATCAGTACAACAGGTTTTAACATGACACACACAATACTTGGATTCTGAGGACTAGTCCCTGGTTGTTGTGGGTTTCATGTACTACTTCAAAGTGGCGTTTTTCTGGAAGAACTCCTAAAAAGAGCAAATGGCTTGAGATATTTCTAGGCCTTCTTCCCGTTACCGCATGCTTTGGGAAACTCTGGCAGGTGAAATCAGTTTTTGGTCCTAGTTGCTGACCGTGTGGGACGCCTGGTGACTACAATTTAAAATGTCTGTGGACAATACAGAGCTGGAAACAAAGCGAGCAAATTAAAGGTACAATAAAGTAAGACTTTTGTGTTAAAACATTGTTACAAGACCATTTTCAAGAGTGTCTTCAAATCCCTTCCTATCATTGAAAGGGCTCTCTGACATGTCCATTCACCCTCTGCCTGTGTTTATCATCCTGATAGGTTTCAACACTGTACCAAAACATTGTATAGCTGTACAATAATTCAAGGTCGTTGATTGAAAATTGATTCTAATTGCCGCAGCCAATGGCGTTTCAACCTCAGCGAGAAGGGGGGGGTAAACCGTGTTGTGCTTTGAGGCTGTTTGTTGCTGCAATTCCACTCTTGACCGTTAGAAGTCCGAAAATAATCTTTAACTTATGAACACGATACAGAGTTTGGGTAAAGGAGAAGAAGTGTGGAGCATCTTGAACACTCGTTAATGTAGCGCAGTGCTAATTGGCTATCACTGAAGCAGCCCCGCGCCGGTCATGGCACCCCCCCCCCCCCCCCCCACGGGCCCACCTGCACATGAAGGGTCCTCCTCAGACTCATGCCTGCAGTTTCAGGCTGCGGTGTGCAACGAGTCAGACGCTGGGTAATCACCCATATTCTGAACTATGGGGACATGAGGGCGGCGTACCAGGGGGCTCCTCGCATCCGTACGCCGTATCTACATACCCTTAATCATCCCCAGTACCATTACCGTTTAATTTGGTACTACCCTACACAAAGGAATGTAGAGCTTAAACTGACGGAGCTGAAAGAGATATTACCATTTAAAGGTTAAAGAAAGGTCACACTCATGTCAGGTGCTACTCTGGTTGCCCTTCTTTGAACCTTTTCCAGCACCCCTGCAGCCCCCTCCAAAAGTATTGGAACAGCAAGGACAGAGAGACAAGAGTGCAGAATTTATGCATTTATTTTCTGGTATTCACACCTAGATGTGTTAAACTATTGGAACATGGCACCTTTGGTATCAGACCACATCCAAGTTGTTGTACAAGCTATCCCCAATGCTTGTGCAATGTTTCTATCTAATGGCGCTGATCGATTTCCCCTTTCTTCTATGCTTCAAAATGGCATGCTTTTCTCCCAAAGGCAGCTCTCTGGTCTTCATGTTGGTTTATCTTTTCTAACAAATGCAGTCTTCACAGGCAAAACCCAAGGCTTCAACCAAGAGTAGATATTCAGAACTATTTATTGTTTTACCAATCAAGCTAACAGGGCACATCTGGGCAACAAGAAACAACTGTCACGTTCCAATACTTTTGCTTACCTAAAAATTGTGTGGTCTGATACAAAAGGTGATGTGTTCTAAGTAGTTTAACAAATCTAGATGAAAATACCAGGAAATAAAAGCTGATATTCGGAACTGTGATCTCATACATATTTAGACCTCAAACTCAATTGTCTTCAGTGTATAGCAAAAACAAAGGAATTGACCTTGTTCCAGTACTTTTGGAGAGGAGTCAGGGACAGTATATCTGTCTTGTAGTTCCCCAGAACTGCACTCTTTAGTCTGGTCTGACAAGGGTATTGTGTTAGGGTAGTGTTACTTCCTTAGATTAATTACTGTCTTTTTCCGCTTGAGCAAATTCCAATTTTGTATCACCCATAAAGTGATCCTGCCTTATATTTTTATTTCCAACTTGCAGAACTTTACATTTAGTTCTTTTGAATTACATTTTCTGGCCTCTTCTGGGTTCTATTTAAATATTCCTGGATTACTTTAGTAGATTCCAAACTGTTAGCAATTAAATGTAATCATTTCTGTAAATGAGGAAGAGCAGTGGTCCTAGCACCCATCCTTGTGGGACTCTGTACAGATACGCACGCACACACTCACACACACTTTCTCTCACACTTTCTCTCACACACACTCTCACGCGCACACACACACTCACACACACTCACACTCACACACACTCTCTCACACACACACACACACACACACACACACACACACACACACACACTCTCTCACACTCACACATGCACACACGCACACTCACACTCACACACACTCTCACGCACTCACGCACTCACACACTCACACACTCTCTCACACACACACACACACACACACACACACACACACACACACACACACACACACACACACACACACTCTCTCTCTCACACTCACACTCTCTCACACACACACACACACACACACACACTTCTGTACGTCCTGTTTGTAATGTTAATACACAGGACACCACTGATCACCCCGCTGCTCTCTTTCAGGGGGATTCGGGGGGCCCCCTCATGTGCATCAAGAATAAGACGTGGGTGCAGGCCGGGGTGGTGAGTTTCGGCATCGGGTGCGCTCAGCCCAACCAGCCCGGCGTGTACGCCAGGTTGACGGCCTTCACCAGCTTCATCCAGAGGACCATCCCGGACATCCAGCTGTTCAGCGGCTCCGCGCCCAGCTGGGCCGGCCGCAGTGGGGTGCTGCTCACCCTGCTGCTCTCTCTGGTGCTGCTCTCATAGGTCCTCCCCCGTTTCAGACACTGAGTCACCGCTGAGCTGTGAGTGGCTCCTGCTGTGCAGCCCACGCCAGTCCACCAATGGCCTGCCGCAGCGGTGAGTGAGCAGAGCCAGCACAGAATACTATTGTGAATGTGTAACGCAAGTGGCAACGTGTGTGTTGCTTGTAATTCATCGGGTTCTGTTCCATTAGCGGTTCACTCAGCGTTAGCAGAGCCTCCTGCCTCTCCGCCGTGACTGCCCCGTGCTGTGCACCGAGCTGTGATACGGGACATAGAAGAGAAAAAGAAAAAAAAACGGTTTATCCGTTTGTTGGTTTCCATGTCCATCCTTGATTTGTCAGCGGAGTGTATTTTGGAGAAAAGACTGCCTTAAAACAAAGAACAATGTCGTCTGACTCTGAACAACATCAGACCGCAGCTTTAACCCTTTCAGGCCCAAGCCCAGTGTTAAGCTGTGAAATCCCGCAGGGGTCTGGCTTTGGTTGAGAAAAATGAGCATTTGTAGAGTTTTAATAGGGGCTCAAAACTAATCTAGCAGTAATTTTGATTGGTTTGAAAGGTATAAATATTGTGAGCCATATGGAACTCTTGGGACTGAAAGGGTTAAATTAAAGTTTAAATTAAAAAAAATATATAATAATAATGTTCCACATGCTTTTTCACATTCAGTAGGCAAGTTCCTCTGTGTGCCTTATGAGCGTTTGAATACACCCGACACCCCCAGTGGAAAAGTGCATAGAGAGGAACAATTACAGAATGCAAATGCGTTAGATTGAAAACCAAGAAAAGGTTGATGAAATATGGCAATTTTAATGTGAAAAAATGCACGATTGACATGTTAAAGATTGTACAATATGCATTCCAAAGATTATTTACTTTTAATGTAGGCTATGTGACTTTGAAACGCCTTTGTGTTAACTCTTTGCTTAACACCTTTTGGTGAAGATTAATTTGATCTTTTACAGAATTTACAAGTCTTGGCTATAAATAATTTAAGAGGCGAGGAACAACCTACAGGCACCCTTCCATTTGAGATGCTCTTTCAGGGGAATTTCTTAGCTTTTTAGTTGAGTAAAACCAATCAAATCATGACCGTTTCAAAGGGATCGTTAATTTTCTGCGGTTTTAAAACAATGTTTTTAATATATTTTGTATGTTTTGATTGGCCTAGATGATAAATAAATTCACTTCAGGGAACTCAAAGGTAGGGGCTTTGTATTTGAATAGATTACTTTTATCATTTTTATTCACAATTATAAATGTGTATCCATTTTTTCTATCCTGCCGGGACTTTTCTATCCTGCCGGGACCATTGGAAATGGTTCCAAATGAAAATGACACCTTATACATTACATTATAAATGATACATGTTTAATTATACAATGTTTCTGAGAATAACGAGATGACATATAAATGTACTGCCACAAATTGCAACATAATTGTTTGTGAAGGAAGAGATGCTGTCCGATAAACTCTCTACCTTGTTGCACATACTTATTTGTATCTTAATTCAA